>NC_139990.1:31329958-31507318 GCF_964263955.1 Coregonus lavaretus
AATAACGTGCTGTATGCCCGTTTCACAAACACACATAGAATAACCAAGCCAAGTTAAAGCTTCATTTGTTTTCCCCTAATGTGCCGACACTCACAGGCAACACCGAGATTGGTACAGAAGCCTTTACCGCGACACAAACATCATACATCAAATGGAACAGAAATGAAATAGCACACTTCAAACCGCCACATCAATATCCAGCAATGACACGAGAGCACAGGAGAATGTGGCATGACTGAGGCCCTGAGATATTGAAATACATATTGAAAATGTATTTATTTTGCGGCACAAACACGAACAAAAGCAATAGAAAAGTAATAATGGAAGTCTTGTGTAAGCACACTGACAGTCAGAATGCATCACAATATCAGTTGACATACGGCAGTTTGATTGTCGAAAGTAATGTATATAGAACCTATGACATTTATACAATTCTTTGTTTTTCTCTTGTCACAGTTATAATATAATTTTTGAATGTAATTTATTTGGGTAAAAGACAACAAAATGTACAATGTGGACCCAGAGGATAGCACTTAAAAAGTATTAATTAAAACAGTTGTTTCCAAAGTGTCCATAACCCAAGACCGATGACGGAATCAGAGTCAATCATATCTGTATAAATCGTGATAATATCATAACAAATTGACAAAACGAACACTTATTTGCAATTTCTCTGTGTCAACCTCAAAGCGCCACGTTCCTACAGACAGAGTCAGACCAACAGGATATCATTGTTGCTGTATGACTGTGGTGTCTCATTGGCTCATTAGCACAAGATGACCTATGTTGAGGGGCCGGACGGCTGCTTGTAACAGTCTAATTAGCATCTAAATGGCCTGTGAGAGGAGAGGTCCTGTTAGAGGCTGGAGGAGATAGATAATGTGTTTGTCACGGACGCTGATGATACACTGAGTGAACTAACAAACTAACAACCCGCCCTTGTGTCTCTCTGAGATCTCCCCATGTCTCAACAACAGCTTGCTGGGATTGTGTGTGTGTGTGTGTGTGTGTGTGTGTGTGTGTGTGTGTGTGTGTGTGTGTGTGTATGTGTGTGTGTGTATGTGTGTGTGTGTGTGTGTGTGTGTGTGTGTGTGTGTGTGTGTGTGTGTGTGTGTGTGTGTGTGTGTGTGTGTGTGTGTGTGTGTGTGTGTGTGTGTGTGTGTGTGAGTGAGAGAGCGGGAGGGAAGACACATGCATGACGGAATGGCTCTCGCTTAGCGGTCTTGCAACATTGCAACAATAAAGCATCTAGACAAATGTTATCCTAAACCCTACCCTTAACCCCTACCCTAGCTGAGGAACGCTCAACTCTGTTCTCTTATATCGAGGCGGAGTTGAGTTTTGATAACTGGTCGGGCGACGTTGTTGCTAGCAAATCACGCGACCAGTTATCAAAACTCAGTTGAGTGTTCCTCAGCTACCCTTAAGCATAACCATAACCCTTACCTAACCTTAACCCTTATACAGTACCTTAACCATTTAAATTTCAACTGGCAGCAGGTAAGAGGGATTGTGTCACTGTGTGATGACATCAGAGGAGGCTTTGCCCATTTACAAGACCCAACACAACGATAAACGGATAACGATCAACGCCCATAGCCTACTTTTTCACCACACCCTTTCATGTGCCTTTTCTGTTGTCCCTGTACCAATCCTGCTATAGCCTAAAGCTGTTGCAGCTGTTGCTGTAACTAGTTACACCTATGTCCATTTACAAAAACCAACACAATAATGAAGAATCAACGCCCATAGCCTACTTTTTCACCACACCCTGTCATGTGCCTTTCCCGTTGCCTCTGTACAAATCCTGCTATAGCCTACAGCCGTCGCATGAACTTGCAGTTGTTGCTGTGGCATTTCATGCAGTTGTTGTGTTGCTGTTGTTGTTGTTGCCGTTGTTGTTGTTGCCAATGGTGTGGCCTCGTGTGACTGCTGTGTGCTAGCTGCATTTATGCTCCTGCTGTCTGCCTACAGTGTGCAGGCAGCGCAACAGCCCCACATCCCCCGCTGCTATAATTACACTAATTGGAATCAGATGATGCTGGCTTAGTTGGAATGGAATGCAGACAGGGCTACGGGGCTTTTCTGCACGGAAGATCAGCTGGAAGAGGAGAACACGAGACAGAGAGGGGAGAGGAGAGGAGAGGAGAGGAGGGCCGATGTCACACATTCTGTTGTTCTGGCATTAATAAAATAGCCAGGATTCCTTTAAACACAGACAGACACACACACACACAAAAGGTTTGAGTGTTGTCATATGGCGGCAATATGTTCAGGGAGCATATCAGTTAAAGGCATCCGGATGATTTCAATTACCTAAACACACAATACATATACATGAGCTCAATTGACTTAATTTATCTAATTCATGGAGATTTAATCCGCTCATTTGACATGCAAGCACGCATGGCATCAAAGTCACTGTACGCATGCAGATTTCAGGCAGCAGACTAGAGGGACTAGGGGTTTGATATCTATACATCGCATGATGAAAACTCAAAATACACCAAAGGTGTGATATCTGTACCTTGCATGATGAAAACTGGATATACACACTTGCCGACACAAGGCCGGAATATTAAAGGTTAGAATCTCTCCGTACGAGGGCAAGTTTAATTTAAACCCTGCCGAAAGCATATTTCCTCCCAAGTTGGCGAGGGAGGGCAACAACGCAGGCAGGATTCATTCTGTTGAAAGTCACACTTGAAAGTCGGCCTGATTGTCTACTGTTTATGTGCTGTTGTGTGGCCACTGAGGCGTGGGACGCAGCGTGTGGATTCCCTGCAGGCGATGGGGACTTAACGAAGGAGACACACACTGGAAGCAAACAGGGCCTTTGTCAGTTCCACTGAACAACAGGGTGCAGTGCCTCAGCTGTCCTCCTCACCAGCAGGGGGCAGAGTAGCAGTGTTGAGCTCACTGGGAGGTGGGGTGTTTACGTGTCAGTCAGTGTGTTTGTTTACCCAGCTAAAGAGCTTTGACAACGGGAAGTCACCAAAAGGTTGATTCAATTATCTCCTGACTCCCACTCACCGACCCTCTTACAAAACAACATTTCCTGGTACTTGTTTGTATCACGTGTTCCAAGGCTAATAGAGAGCTCTTTGTCAGGTTCACTCCCTATCACACTGTACGTCTCATCGGCACTGGGTGTACGTCTCATTCAAACTGCTCATTCAAACTGCATGTACGTCTCATCGTCTCTGTATGTACATCTCCTCACTGATCTATTAGCATGGGTGTGTTAAAGAGAACACACAACACAGGAAGTGAACACTGAGTAGTCCACCTCCTCCCCTCTTCTCTCCGGGTGTCTCCATGTGGATTAGAAAGTGTCGTTTGTCTATGCAGCTCTTTTGTTTCCTCTTGCTTGGTGGACGACTGCTCAGCGCCTTTGTCTTCCACTGACGCTCCCTCACTCTCTGTTCGCTACCGAGCGTAATTAGGACGCCGGCATGAGCCGCGGACTCCCTGGACGGCACAAAACTCATTAACTACCATCATTTTTTGCTGGCTTGCTTTCACCCAATATTAATCTTTCTCTCTCCCCAAACTATAATTCTTTGATAAATGTTTATTAAAAAAAGGGAAAAAAGCTTCCATCCTCTCATGTAATAATGCCGTTTGTGTGTGTGTTGTGTAGGTGTGAACTTTAAGGGATATTTTTGCGGTATGGATTCAAGGTAGGGCCTTGACGAGGGGCCAGCTAATTAGATGCGAGGTGTTGCCTTGTTTTCTTGATGAGCGTAGCAGGTCAAAGACGAGACCCAGGGCTCTCCCTGGGCCTCCAGTAAATGACAGTTATACAGCATCTCCTCCTACTCTCCTCTCACCAGTAGGCCACACAAACAAGGTAATTGACTTAATTTGATCACCCTGTTCCAGCAGAAATTTAAAACTTTTGTATTTGAGGTTTAAAAAGGCTTCTAAAGTTTGTAATTTCCACTTTGAAAAATGTATCAACCCCTACAGAAATGTCCATTAATTATAATCCACATAATAATTCAGATGTTCTGTTCCTGCTGTAGCAAACTGGCTCAAATTAGGATCCTATATCTGTATCATTTGGTTGGAGATAGATGACATGATGATGTCCTTGCAAAAAGCTTTTATTTTTGACCAGTAGTGTGGGAGTCTGATATTAACAGGTATTGATTACTGAGTTGTTGGTAGAGAGCAAGAAGCCACTTCACTGTACTTCACTGTACTGTACTTCACTGTACTGCACATGACAATACAACTTTAAACATGTTTCCTTTTTTGTGCTCTCTCTCTATTCTACAAAAAAGTAAGTTGAAGACAAAGTCAGCAAATGAAGATTGGCATCTCTGATTTCCTCATACGAGAAAGAATCTCACCCATCACTTTCCACATCTCACTGTGTGTCAGTCCTCTGGTGACCTTCAGGAGGCTGGGTGGTGGTGATGTCCTGGGTGGTGTGGGACTCTGTGACTGACGGGTCCTGCTGGGTTCCCGTGCCAGGCTGGGTTGTTCAATGCCCTCGTGGGTCAGACAGCTGCCAGGGACCGCAGGACGTAAGGCCCTCCTGCCCCATCCCTACCCGTCCCACACAGCCTCATCAGGGCCTGACAGAGACCTGAGCGGCAGCTAGCACCGAGAGGCCCTTGAATGCAGCATATGATTTGACTAACTAACTACTAACTGGCGAAGCACTTACTGTAAATACATTTTACATCCATATTTTAGTCACTTAGCCGACACTCAGATCCAGGGCTACTTACAGTCATCTAAATGTGCGTTTTAAAAAGTGATGTGCATAGATTAATGATACATTCCCTGTTAGCATTTATAGCCATGTATATGGCAAGCAAATGAGCAGTCCAGTAATCTCGATCACCATCTGTGACCTTCACAAGCCAACACGTGATCGGTATACTATAGAGTCAACCACATTTGCATTTTTGAGAGAAGGTACACTACAGGAGGGTCCTACCTCACATAACTCACTATTTCCTATCTTGCATATGAACTGAATCTAGACCGTGTCCAGACAGAATCAGTCTCCCACGGCGATGTAGAAAGTCAAACACATCCCATTAGTATTAAGCACAGTAGACTAATGTCTCATGCTATCACTGCAGGTAGCCCCTGTCATGCTAATGTAGCGTTGAGGCTCTTTGAAGCCATCCTAGTTGTAATGGTGTCTGAAGACAGCTTTTTAGGATGGAACCCTCTAGGGAATCATTAACAGAGAGGAGAGGAGAAAGAGAGAAAGATGTGTGTGTGTGTGCCTGCCTGCGTGTGTGTGTGTGCTGTTTGAAGGAGGGCATGTAGGGACAGATTGGTGGAAGATGGTTATTTTTGCCCAACTTCATGGGAATCTCAAGCTGTTTTCTCGTACAGAGAGACAGACTGTTGGTGGTGGTGGAGGAGGGTTGTGCCCAAATTCATGGGGAGGCAGGATTTGAAGTGCCACCAGTGCACTTGGGTGGTAGGCATGTGGTGCCTTGGCAGAAACAGTGCTGGTGGAAAGCTTACCGAGTCTCAGCATGCTTCGGTGTAGTGTGTCAATAACTGATGTGTCCAGGGCTGTGCACACAGACAAGTGTATTTCTTTGCAAGGAGTTCTATCGACTGATTTGATCTGCAAGAAGCAGTGCTGTTACATATTGCCAATCCGGTGGCCATGAATATGGTCAAAGACCTTAATGAATTAGATAAAGGTAAAGATAGGCAAGGGGAAAAACTATAATATTTATATAATATTTCACATGTTTTTCTGTCTTTAATGAAGCCCTTTTGTGGGGAAAAACTCATTCTGATTGGCTGGGCCTGGCTCCCCAGTGGGTCGGCCTATGCCCTCCCAGGCCCACCGATGGCTGTGCCCCTGCCCAGTCATATGAAATCCATAGATTAGGTTAATTTATTAATACATTTATTTCAATTGACTGATTTCCTTATATGAACTGTA
Source organism: Coregonus lavaretus (assembly GCF_964263955.1). NCBI lineage: Eukaryota > Metazoa > Chordata > Actinopteri > Salmoniformes > Salmonidae > Coregonus > Coregonus lavaretus. The sequence continues at coordinate 31,335,891 of NC_139990.1, forward strand.
ACTCAGCAATATCTTTGAAATTGTTGCATATAGTGTTCATATTTTTGTTCAGTATATTAGCAGCAGGCATATTATTCAGTATGTGGGCACTGTTAATATTTAAATGTTTTATGCTGGTAATATTGTGATATTTCCTCACATAGTATATATTTCAATTGACCCAATTCCATACCAATGAATCAAAACATTCTCACATATCAATTTCCGTCTCACTTTTGTCACATGAAAAGACTATGAAGGATCTGTAGAAGCTGCAGCCATGAAGCGGTGCGATGTATTCGTTTCCCGGGAAGATCTCTTCGTTTTAAAAGCCCCCTTCACTATTTACATTCCCCTAACCCCATGGCTTTCATGCCGGGCCTACTTTCAATATCAAAGCTACTTTGGAGAGCCTCGGGTGAAATGATAACACAGATAACAGGGACTTAAGTGGGGAACACTAAGATCTTGAAAAGAGCCGGTGGGTGAAAAAAATGGCATATCAATCCCTCTTTAACTGACACAATCCTTTCCAGAGCGACTTTTATATGCGGGGAAATCTGAACATGGCGTTTAAGTGTGATAAAGCATTGTTACGCGGCTCCATGAAACAGAGCCATAGTTTGGGTTGAAAATAGGATCATTCCCTCAGATAGGGGAATTAGAATGGCGTATCAGTGTGTGTGTGTTTGCGTGAGCGGGTGCTTTTCCTCGCTTTTTCTCTAAACATGTGTCTGTGTTTCATGTGGTTTGTGCCAGAACACAGTATGCACCTGCAAGCTGTTGGGGATTACTCAAAAACTGTTTGAGATTACTTGATAGAGTATGTGCTAGCTACATGCATGCCATGTGTGTTTGTGTGTATTCTTGTTTGTGTGTGTTCTTGTGTGTGTGTGCGTGCGTGCACTCACATGTGTATGTAAGACTACATGATATCACTGTACTGTTTTTCAGCCAATGGGTGAAGTTGAATAATGATGAAAACAAACCTATGCTGTGGATAAAGTAGATTATATTTGACAGGTGGCTGATTATAAGTGCAGTGCATGCATTATAACATTGGCTGAAATAGTACTCACACACAACTACTTAATGTTTCTAAATTATTTATTTATTCAGACGAAGGGTACTGCTATGGGATCCCCTATGGCTCCTAACTATGTTAATTTGTATGTGGGTTACATTGAGAAACAGTCAATTTTCAATCCTCTGAAAAATGTTTTCTTGCCTAACAATATTATTTGGAAACGGTACATTGATGATATTTTTGTTCTATGGAGGGGTGATTCAAAACAGCTCCAGGCATTCCATGCTTTTCTTAACTCTCGTTCTGAGCACCTGAGATTTACTATGCAATTTGACACATATCAAATCAGTTTCCTTGATCTTCTAATTTTGTGTGAGGAGAATGTTCTATACACTGATCTTTACAGGAAACCTACTGATCGTAACAGTTAGTTGAGAACTGATAGTTCTGACCCGCTTCCCTTGAAAAACAGTTTGCCCTACAGCCAATTCTGTCAAATCAAACGAATTTGCAAAAAACAATCAGATTTCGACAGAAATATGGCTGAGATGCAAAGAAAATTCAAGGAGAGGGGGTACAAAAATGGTCAGAATAATACTCCCATTGAGAAAATTCAAAACAAATCTAGACATGATCTCTTTCAAGGACAGTCTCGCAAAAAGAAGCATTCTTGCGTTCTAACTACACGCCATTCAAAGTGCTCTGAACAAATTAAGGGAATCGTTCACAAACATTGGCACATTCTAAGATCTGATGACAGTATCGGTAATGTGTTTTCGGACCCTCCCTTGGTCGTATTCTCGCAGGGCAGAAATCTCAGAGATCAATTGGTAAACTCTGATTTACCACCCCAAAATAACCCTGCACAACATCTATTTGCGCCTCTACCGGATGGAAACTACAAGTGTAATGGCTGCGCTCAATGCAATGGCACTTACAAATGTAGATCCTTCAAACACCCCCAAACAGGGAAACAGATCCCTAATCAAAGGTGTTATTACGTGCTCCACTAAGGCAGTTATTTAGCTTATAACTTGTCCTTGTGGTAAAAATGATTGGGTAAAACAAAGCGTAGGAATCTTGGAGCATCGTAGCACCATTAGGTGCAAAAACTCGACATACCCAGTCGCGGCCCACTTTTTGGAAGTGAACCACTCGATTTCATCCCTACGTTATATCGGCATCGAACATGTCACCCTCCCTAGGAGAGGGGGTGACCTCGACAATCTATTGTTAAAACGAGAGGCTGCCTGGATCTTTAATTTAAAGACCCTTGCTCTCAACGTAGACTTTGATCTGAAGCCATTCTTGTGATTATTGTGATTTTGCTATTCATTGTAAATGTTTGTGGGCCTATGTAGCCAAGTTGTATCTATGATCGTATGCTATCCATTCATGTTTTTTGTATGTTCTGTTTAGCTGTGAATTAACCAATGATATCAGGCCACACCCGGCCATGATTACAGACACCTGCGTGTGTCCTTTGACACTATATAAACTAGTGACCCGTGGTGTTTGTCATTATACCCTGATGAAGACAGCTTGTCTGTCGAAACGTTGGTTATTAGGTTATTCAATTATTGCATCTGAGCTCCTAGAGTGTGAGACTCTCCTTTTCTTTTTCAGCTGATTATAAGAGAACAGTGAGACCTCATTCAACTGAGAGAGATTGATCCAAGTGCTTTGAACTCATGGAAAGACTGAAACAATATTTGCCTGCAACAGAAAGACTGAATTACTGGGTATGCATTTGTTTTTGAGGGGGTCAAAAATGTCTTCAAAATGCACAGAAAACTGCTCCTTCTCACACTATGATGATGATCCTTTACTTTGGATGTTTATACGTGAATGTAACTGGTATTTGTGTTATGTCTGTGTAGCATGTCATCTGTAAGAGACGTGCAAAGAAGAACAAAGTATTGTATTGCGCTTTATTCTATTCTTTTCTAAAACCTTTTCTAATAAATTCTTAGTTTATAATACTGCCTCTGTGTGGGGAACTCTTCTGTATTAGCTAGGTGATCTCCATCCTCCCAATCCTAATTTCCCACAGTGTCAGCACCACCCTGTGAGCCTGTTTGTGTGTGTGACCTCTCTGCTGTGTCCTGTGGATGGAGGGTGTACAGAGAAGAAGCATACCCTGCTTCTCTCCTCATCACTCATCACTCACTCCCACACAGTAAACAACACCCTCCAAGTAGTGACACTGATGAGGGGAGCACCCTGCTAACTGGGGAGGTGCGAGTGCCAGGTTTGTGTGTGTGTGTGTGCCTGTTCGTCCATGTGACATGTACATGTACATGAGAGTCAGTCCATTATGCCTGTGCCTGGCCTCTTATGTGTTTAAGGTGTTAAGTGTATGTGTATCTGTGAGAGATGGGAGATGGAGAGAACGCGCTCTGTCGCCTCAGCCTGACCTCTCACTCATTACCAGCAGGCTTCTCCACATCGTGCCAGTGCTTTCTTCAGTCTACTCTCCCCAGGAGCCTTCCAGACAGGACCCACACACAGATAATAACTTGCCCTGGTTCCCTCCTCCATTTCTGCAGTTCCACTGCCAGAAGAGGTGGGCTGACCCCAGAACAGTCCCTGAGCGCCAGTCCGTTTCCAGGAACCTGCTGGGCACCGCGACAGGTCTGGGGGTCTCTGACGTCAGAGACGAGGTAGACTGGAGTACCTCAGCCCACCATGAAAGTCTTTCTACACCGGGCCACAGAGATACTGATCTACAGATATTTAGAGGCAAGGGGGTGAAACTTTCCAGGTCCTCAAACGGCTTGTTTTCTCTCTCTCTCTCTCTAATGTAAGTGTTTTCTGCAAAGCGCAGGTAAACACTGCTTCATTTTGGGATCAGTGCCTCAGAATGTTTCCTCTGAAGCAGAGCCGATAAAAAGACCAAACGAAACCTCCAGAAGTCTGTCAATCTCCAACATAAACACAAACAGACATGTTCTCGGCGGGCATTTTAGCGAAAAGCTCTACTCAGAGGGGAAAAAGTGGACGGACGCTTTGCCCCAGGAGGGACTTAATGGCATGCTGAAGGCTTTCAAATGGAGGGGAAGCTTGGCCTCTGCCACGGTAAACAAGCTGAAATGGTGCTGGAAACCTCTGAGCTCAGCGCGGTGCGGCGCCCTAAGTAAACCCATCCAGAATGACACAATGCTGTTGGCACGGGCCAAGCTTGCGTGTTCTCAACCACTACATCACTTACTCACTCGAACACACAGGCACGCACATGCAACTCCACCCTTCTTAATCACTACGCATAACGTAGCATATCCCCTCAAACAAAACAGTCAATCTATCTCCACCCACTGTGTCATGCCACCCCTGGACTGGGCATTGGTGACACTGTAGAGTAAGACATGTCATGCTCCATATGGAGTGAATTACCCAGTGCCAAAACTCGAGAGAACAAATGTATACTTTTTAGAGCTAAAATGCTGGACAGGAATTGGTAATACCAGCATGACATGCACAAGTGTATAGTAGAGCCAAAATGGAGTCCAAGACGAGAACGAGGGACAAGCCAGGACTCCAAGAGCTAGCCAGTCTCCAGACTAGCAGGAGTAATGGAGAAAACAAGCCACGGTCCTGCCGTCCCAAAGTGAAACCAAAAACCCAGTAACACAAACCGTTGGTTTTTATTTAGCCCTGTTTACCAACCTGCCTCGTAAAAGCAGAAGGAAGCGGCGGCCATTTCCTTGCTGATGGCATTACAGCTCATACGGCTCCACCACTGGGAGCCATCTGCTTTTCCTGTGTTTATGTCTCTCAGGACCCCGTTTAAATATGACAGACGGCGAGCTTTAACGGAAGACGCTAGCGACAGAGCCTGCTTTTAAATCTCTATGACTTTCGATCACTGACTTGCATGTGTGTGTGTGGTGGGGGGGGACTCTGTCATGCCTGGTCATCCAGAATTAGATCAGAGAGATATCCAGTAAAAACTGGCATTTAGATTTAGAGACATCCTCTGAGGACTGTCGCTGCATGTTCTGTTCCCTGAGAGAGGAAGAACACTCCCTTCCTTCTGAGCGAGATAAAAGGACGACAGCCCAAAGCACAGTTAAAAACATGTATGTTTCACTGAGGCAAAGATCCTCAGAGTCTGTGATATAACTGAATTAAAATGCATCATTCTCTAATTAATGCACCAGATGCTCGCAAGCCAAGGCATGTTGAGTGCAGAAACAGGGTAGTAAGACACTCAAATGATGTACAGTATAGACTAGAGTATCAAGCATTAAGTACAGTGCAATGTACCAGAAGCATTAAGTACAGTGCATTCACAAGCCAGAAGACATGCTCAGTGCATAAAATATGCAGTTCCACATTACATCACATGCAGTATACAATAGTACTGTACATATACCATTTAGCAGACACTTTTATCCAAAGCGACTTAGTCATGCGAACATAAATTTTTCACGTATGGGTGGCCCAGGGAATCGAACCCACTATCCTGGCGTTGCAAGCGCAATGCTCTAACACCTGAACTACAGAGGACCACAGAACAAGGTTAGGACCTGTCAGAGATTCAGACACCCACAGAGCTGTCATGAAGCGTACGGCTGCGTCACCATCTCTCCAGGGTACTGGATACAGCATCCCCAGTCTCTGCTGTTCTTTAAGGCGGGGTTTCCCAAACTCGGTCCTGGGCCCCCCCCCTGGGTGCACCTTTTGGTTTTTGCCCTAGCACTACACAGCTGATTCAAATAATTAAAGCTTGATGATGAGTTGGTTATTTGAATCAGCTATGTAGTGCTAGGGCAAAAAACTAAATGTGCACCCAGGAAGCACTGCTATCGCAGCAGTGAGAGGCACTATAGAGTGGGCCACTCTCCTCTGCTTGTGCCAGTGATTGGGACTCCCCAGCAGTTTTGTAAGTACTCGTAAATCTATGTCGTCCTTGCCTGCATGGGAAATGATCCATTATACTTACAGTGGGGAGAACAAGTATTTGATACACTGACGATTTTGCAGGTTTTCCTACTTACAAAGCATGTAAAGGTCTGTAATTTTTTATCATAGGTACACTTCAACTGTGAGAGACGGAATCTAAAACAAAAATCCAGAAAATCACATTGTATGATTTTTAAGTAATTAATTTGCATTTTATTGCATGACATAAGTATTTGATACATCAGAAAAGCAGAACTTAATATTTTTTACAGAAACCTTTGTTTGCAATTACAGAGATCATACGTTTCCTGTAGGTCTTGACCAGGTTTGCACACACTGCAGCAGGGATTTTGGCCATACAGACCTTCTCCAGATCCTTCAGGTTTCGGGGCTGTCACTGGGCAATACGGACTTTCAGCTCCCTCCAAATATTTTCTATTGGGTTCAGGTCTGGAGACTGGCTAGGCCACTCCAGGACCTTGAGATGCTTCTTACGGAGCCACTCCTTAGTTGCCCTGGCTGTGTGTTTCGGGCCGTTGTCATGCTGGAAGACCCAGCCACGACCCATCTTCAATGGTCTTACTGAGGGAAGGAGGTTGTTGGCCAAGATCTCGCGATACATGGCCCCATCCATCCTCCCCTCAATACGGTGCAGTCGTTCTGTCCCCTTTGCAGAAAAGCATCCCCAAAGAATGATGTTTCCACCTCCATGCTTCACGGTTGGGATGGTGTTCTTGGGGTTGTACTCATCCTTCTTCTTCCTCCAAACACGGCGAGTGGAGTTTAGACCAAAAAGCTATATTTTTGTCTCATCAGACCACATGACCTTCTCCCATTCCTCCTCTGGATCATCCAGATGGTCATTGGCAAACTTCAGACGGGCCTGGACATGCGCTGGCTTGAGCAGGGGGACCTTGCGTGCGCTGCAGGATTTTAATCCATGACGGCGTAGTGTGTTACTAATGGTTTTCTTTGAGACTGTGGTCCCAGCTCTTTTCAGGTCATTGACCAGGTCCTGCCGTGTAGTTCTGGGCTGATCCCTCAACTTCCTCATGATCATTGATGCCCCACGAGGTGAGATCTTGCATGGAGCCCCAGACCGAGGGTGATTGACCGTCATCTTGAACTTCTTCTATTTTCTAATAATTGCACCAACAGTTGTTGCCTTCTCACCAAGCTGCTTGCCTATTGTCCTGTAGCCCATCCCAGCCTTGTGCAGGTCTACAATTTTATCCCTGATGTCCTTACACAGCTCTCTGGTCTTGGCCATTGTGGAGAGGTTGGAGTCTGTTTGATTGAGTGTGTGGACAGGTGTCTTTTATACAGGTAACGAGTTCAAACAGGTGCAGTTAATACAGGTAATGAGTGGAGAACAGGAGGGCTTCTTAAAGAAAAACTAACAGGTCTGTGAGAGCCGGAATTCTTACTGGTTGGTAGGTGATCAAATACTTATGTCATGCAATAAAATGCAAATTAATTACTTAAAAATCATGCAATGTGATTTTCTGGATTTTTGTTTTAGATTCCGTCTCTCACAGTTTAAGTGTACCTATGATAAAAATTACAGACCTCTACATGCTTTGTAAGTAGGAAAACCTGCAAAATCGGCAGTGTATCAAATACTTGTTCTCCCCATTGTACCTGTGCTATCTTCTAGGCCCTAGTTAACTCTAACTGTATTTTCCATCCCACAATCAAATGAAATCAAATCTCTGTGTGTGGGAGATCTTGGGGCTCACTCCAAGAAGAGGAAAGTCCAGTACGTTGCAGCCAAGAAACCAGAGCCTGGTTGGCATGGAGCGCAGGCCTAGTTCATTGTTGGTTGGGCATGTCTGGGCCCAACCAGTCCCAGCAATGAGGTCACGGGGACTAGGACTGCGTGATCCTGGCCCATCCATCAAAATGGGTTAGTTGAGTAAATCAAGCTGACAGCCACCAGCCACCATGCTCTGCCGTGGGTGTGAAGAGAGGTCAAGGTGCATTAAGCCTGGCTTGCGTAACCACTCTCTACTGCCATGGTGGAGGAGAGAGGGGGGGGATAGGGACGGGGAGGGAGGTAGGATCTGTCCAGGCAGGGTACGGTGGTAATGCGGGCTATACTAATACACATAGTGGACGTTAAAGCTGTTCGTTTACTCCCAGCCATCAGGAGCAACTGTTTCTTTATCATTCTCTTTCTCTCTCTCTCTCTTTATTTCTCTCTTTCTCTCCCTCTCTCTCTTTCCTGTGATGAAGGGCCCTTTCCTGGTTGGCCAGGCTGAGCTAAACAAGGTCTGGCAAGAGGGCAGCTATTCTCACAACAAGATTCTAAGCTCTAACAAAGCTTATTCATTTAACTAATAGAAATAACACCAATAGACTTGAAACCAGTCCACTCAAGGTGTAAAGCAGTCACACTTTACTATGAAAGCAATAGTGCTTATCGGCCTTCTCGCCGGCTAAGTAGAAATGTATCATTTATAGCTGGTACTTAAGAGGTGTTAGGCACTCGCAAGGCCACTAAAGACTAAAGACGCACAATCCCAAAGGCTATGTACTATCCTGAGCACTTTACACAGGGCTGTTATTTGATGGGAGCATGTTGTCTAAGGGGTAAAGGCTTTATCTATCTATGGGCTCAGGGATTTGAACCCTCAACCTCGGCTGGTAATTCTGTGAAGCACGGCGGTGATGACTGTGCCACTTTGCTGCCCAAATGTCACCATGCCCTTTCTCTCTCTTCTGAAAAGCCTGTCAGAGGGGCCCGAGAGCCCTCGCTAATTACTGTTCCCCTTTGTGTTTGGTGTGTGTGTGTGTGGGTTTGTGTGTGTGTGCGTGTGCTCAATGGTAAAAGACACAGACTGTGCCTGTTTAAAGGTCACAGCAAACTGGTGTATCAGCGAGTGAGAGACGGCACGTGCACTACAGACGTCTGCTATCTACACTACAGAGCATTAACAGAGTAGGATTGGTGCCATAATAGGTGCACCAATGTGCACTTTCTAGCAAACAGGGAATTATTGGCTTAGCAATTATATGACAGATCACATTACTTATTAAGGAGCTACTTATTACTGTAGATGAGTGCATACTTCATCATAAAAAATGTGTGTGTGTGTATGTGCATGCATGTATTCATGTGTGTGTGCGTGCGCGTGTGCATAAGACAAATATAGATCTTAACACGTGCTCCCAACCCTTGTCTCTCCTCCTGCCTCCTCACCTTTTCCTGGCTGTGTTGCACCTTGCCTTGCGTTGGGGGCACAAGGTGATTTAGAAGTTGTTTACTGCGGGGGAAAGAATGGCTTGCCGCACGCAGAGTCAGCGGAATGGCCTCCCTGTTCTGTGCATAGTTCCCTGCTATGTGTCTAATGGCTCCTCTACACGTGGTGCCTCCCTGGTGAGCTCAACTGCTAATTACTATACAGCACCTTCCCCTACTGCTCTCCTCGCCCCAAAAACAAGGATATACCACTCAGCACTACGTCTCTCCATCCCTCCCACCTTCATTTCTCTCCTTCCTTCCCTCCTTCCTTCCCTCCTTAATTTCTCTCCTTCCTTCCCTCCCTCGTTCCACTGTTTGCTTTGTTTCTCTTCTCTCTCCTTTCCTACTCCCTGCCTCTCTTAAACTCTTGACACAACATATAGTCTCTAGACCTATAGAAGTAATTCAGACACCAAACAATGAGTAGGTTTACATGCACACTAATAATTTGATATTAAACTGATTATGGCAGAAGGCAGAGTATGGCTTTTGTCATGTAAACACCTTACTCTGTTTATCTTAATCGGCGTAAGGTCATAATCGAAGTAAGCCTACGCCGATGAAAACACCTGGTTTTCTGAGCAATCTTTCGAATTATTAGGACATGTAAACAGCTTAATCAGTGTTCCAGCTGTGTATTTGATCTGCGCATGTGCCAGCACTGGTAGCGCAAGCCTATCTCTTATGCGCGAGTGAAGTGCGTTCGGAAAAACTAAAAGTACGCATCTTATAAATAGTTTTCACATGCAAACTTTATATGTCCAAACTGAGAATCAAAAAGCCTTTGCAAAAATAACATGGTCACTGTGCTAGAACCTTTATTTTGATTGGCAATTTTCTGCATTATCAAAAGTTCAATCACTAGCCTGATTTCAGATGTGTCCATGTAAACAGGATTATAAGGGAAATTGTTCTTCTTGCAAAGCATGTAAACGTTTTAAACAAACTATTATATTAACCTGACTAATCGCATTATTGTGTGCATGTAACTGTGTTCATTATCTATAGGAGAAATGTCTATAGTGGTAATGACCTATATATCGATTGGGTGGTGGGATAAACATCTTGTGTCATGGGAGCCTCCATGCATTGCTTCCGGGATGGGATAGTCTGGGCGCTCAACTAAACCACAGCTCCATTAAAAGGTTCTTATTCAAATGGGTGCAGTGAAGCGGACGGTGTGTGTGTGTGTGTGTGTGTGTGCATGAGTCATGCAAATGGGGCATAGAGAGGTGCAGTGATTCTGAGAGACTATATGGGGAGAGAGAGAGAGAGAGAGAGAGAGAGAGAGAGAGAGAGAGAGAGAGAGAGAGAGAGAGAGAGAGAGAGAGAGAGAGAGAGAGAGAGAGAGAGAGAGGTGAGGCAAGCGTGAGCTGCCCGTGGCCTCAATCAATTACAAAGTGTTGGGCTTCGTGCTCTAATCAGACGCATAAATGTCAGCCAGTTTCCCCAACGCACGCCGCCATTTGCATCCATTACTGCGGTGGATAGGAGACTCCGCCTCATATGTTTTTGATGGAGGGTGAGAGGGAGACTATTAGGGGACAGTGGGAGAGATTGCTGTGCGATTGATTGGTGCTTACTTGTTTACTGATGTCTGTGCAATGCGCTGAATGATGGCACGCCACAGCTCTGTGTATTTGGTAAAAGCTGTGAAGCTCTCTGTTCTGAGTGCTGATCTAGGATCTGTCCATATAATCTTATTAATTATGATCTAAAGGGCAAAACTGATACTAGATCAGCACTCCAATCTGAGAGGCTTTGTGGATACGGGCCCAGGACATACAACACAACCATGTCTACAGAGGTAAGTGTTCCATCACACATTTCTCTGCATATATGTACGATTCCAGAGCCCATTTACATGCTTTAACAATTCATTGAGCTTTTTTAAAATTCGAAGAAGTAGCCTCCTGTACTTATTCACATATGAACGCATTTGACCCATTGAATGTGGTTACCAGGTAACAGAGGCCTATTCAACCTCATTCCTACAAACCGTAATCTTATGAGGCGTTTAATGTCCAGTAAGGCATATATAATGAATGGAGAGAGAGAGAGAGAGAGAGAGAGAGAGAGAGAGAGAGAGAGAGAGAGAGAGAGAGAGAGAGAGAGAGAGAGAGAGAGAGAGAGAGAGAGAGAGAGAGAGATGGGGGGGAGAGGGACAAGGAGAGAGAGAGAGAGAGAGAGAGAGAGAGAGAGAGAGAGAGAGAGAGAGAGAGAGAGAGAGAGAGAGAGAGATGGGGGGGAGAGGGACAAGGAGAGAGAGAGAGAGAGCGAGAGAGAATAACACCTGAGGACAGGTCTATGAGAATGGCTTCTCTGTATGATCCTGCGGTACTGGGCCCTTTGTAGCTCAGTTGGTAGAGCATGGCATTTGCAACACCAGGGATGTGGGTTCGTTTCCTACGGGGGGAGCAGTATGAAAAATGTATGCACTCACTAACTGTAAGTCGCTCTGGATAAGAGCGTCTGCTAAATGACTAAAATGTAAATGTACAGAAGAGAGAAGACAGGAAAAGACAGGAAGAGAGAGGAAGAGAGGAGAGAGAACACACAGCATAGAGCCAGACGGTTGGAGGGACAGATACAGCTGCGATAGCGATTAGGGCCCTTATGTATTAAACATACCTTTGTAGAGCTGAGAAGAGGAAAGGAGAAGATGAGAGGATGAGAGGAGGAGGGGGGACAGTAGCCAGCGGAGCTTCTGACTCATCCCTCTGTCTAAACTGTGTGTTAGGAGAAGTGAAAGCTGTTCCCCTGCAGGTCTAGAGTCTCTGAACGGCCTCCAAAACACAGTCATTACAGGCTGACGGGCACTTGTACAGTGCCTTCAGAAAGTATTCACACCCCTTGACTTTTTCCACATTTTGTTGTGTTACAGCCTGAATTTAAAATGGATTAAATTGAAATGTTTTGTCACTGGCCTACACACAATACCCCATAATGTCAAAGTGGAATAATGTTTTTAGACATTTTTACAAATTAATTAAAAATGAAAAGCTGAAATGTCTTGAGTCAATAAGTATTCAACCCCTTTGTTATAGCAAGCCTAAATACATGTAGGAGAAAATATTTGCTTAACAAGTCACATAATAAATTGCATGGACTCACTCTGTGTGCAATAATAGTGTTTAACATGATTTTTGAATGACTACCTCATCTCTGTACCCCACACATACAATTATCTGAAAGGTCCCTCAGTCGTGCAGTGAATTTCAAACACAGATTCAACCACAAAGACCAGGGAGGTTTTCCAAAGCCACGCAAAGAAGGGCACCTATTGGTAGATTAAAAAATAAATAAAAAATAAGCAGACATTGAATATCCCTTTGAGCATGGTGAAGTTATTAATTAGACTTTGGATGGTGTATCAATACAATCAGTCACTACAAAGATACAGGCGTCCTTCCTAACTCAGTTGCCAGAGAGGAAGGAAACCGCTCAGGGATTTCACCATGAAGCCAATGGTGACTTTACAGAGTTTAATGGCTGTGATAGTAGAAAACTGAGGATGGATCAATAACATTGTAGTTACTCCATAGTACTAACCAAAATGACAGAGTGATATGAAGGAAGCCTGTACAGAATACAAACATTCCAAAACATGCATCCTGTTTGCAATAAGGCACTTAAGTAAAACTGCAAAAAATGTGGCAAAGAAATTAACTTTATGCCTTGAATACAAAGCGTTATGTTTGGGGCAAATCCAACACAACCCATCACTGAGTGCCACTCTATAGATTTTCAAGCATGGTGGTGGCTGCATCATGTTATGGGTATGCTTGTCATCGGCAAGGACTAGGGAGTTTCTTAGGATAAAAAGAAACAGAATAGAGCTAAGCACAGGCAAAATCCTAGAGGAAAACCTGTTTCAGTCTGCATTCCAACAGACACTGGGAGACAAATTCACCTTTCAGCAGGGCAATAACCTAAAACATAAGGCCAAATATACACTGGAGCTAGACGACATTGAATGTTCCTGAGTGGCCTAGTTACAGTTTTGACTTAAATCGGCTTGAAAGACTTGAAAGATGTCTGTCTAACAATAATCAACAACCAACTTGACAGAGCTTGAATAATTTTTAAAAATAATAATGTTAAAATATTGTACAATCCAGGTGTGCAAAGCTCTTAGAGATGTACACAGAAAGACTCACAGCTGTTATCACTGCCAAAGGTGATTCTAACATGTATTGATTCAGGGGTGTGAATACTCATGTAAATTAGATATTTCTGTATTTCATTTTCAATACATTTGCAAAACTTTTTGCAAAGTTTTCACTTTGTCATTATAGGGTATTGTGTGTAGATGGGTGATTTTTGTTGTTGATTTAATCGATTTTGCATTCAGGCTATAACACAACAAAATGTGGAATGAGTCAAGGGGTTGGAATACTTTATGAAGGCACTGTATACCTCCACCAAACATGTACAGCTCCTTCCTTTCTATTCCTCCACTACAACTCTCACCGCTCCCTCTCTTCCTCTTTCAGACTAATTTACTTCTCTCCCTCCTTCTCTATACCTACTCCAGTCTCGCATGACTGACACTGCTTCATAGTGCTTCGAAGCTAAATAGAGGGGAGATGATACGAGGCTAGTAAATAATGAGGCGCTATTCAATAACAAATGGTGCAGGTTTCAAAAGTTTCCGTTTTGTATTCATGTGTGTGAAAAAACAATGTTTACAGTGTGAAACCAAAAAAAGACTCACTAATGACGCTTTTTTTTTGCGCCGGGAAAGGGTTATTTTCTCTGTTACCCGGAGCTATATGTTCTAGAGAAGCAGGTATTCATAAGATGTTAACCAGTACACTGCTGAACCTGTCAGTTCCCCTCAAGCAAGTTTATGCATAATTCTGTCTTCGCTACTTTACACAGGTTCTGTATTTGTTTTCTTAGTTCACCTTGTGTTCTTGAACGTAGCCCTGTTTCTTTGTGTTCTTGAACGTAGCCCTGTCTTTCATTTTTGTTCATTGATTTCACCTGTGTTAGTTACTCACCTGGTCTCATCAGCTCCTTATTTAGTTTAGTTCTTTCTGTTTGTGCCTTGTGAGGTATTGTTCGTTTTGAATCTACTAAGCCTTTTCCTAGCTCATTTGTGAGAACCAGTTTTAGCCTTCAGTCCTAGTTTTGTTTCACCTGCCTGTTTGCCTACCTTTGTTTGATCATTGCCTGCCTGTGACCACGATTCCTGCCTTCTGCAAAGGCGTAATAAACACCTGCCGCGCTCTGTGCGTGAATCTACACCTTTTTCGCCCTGAGTATTCATTACAACATGTATGTGCATTTTAAAATAGCTCAACGTAATCTTTCAGTTGCATGGGAACGTTTCAAAGGCAGAGCTGTATGATCGTGACACAGGCTGTAGTTAGTCAGTAGGGGTGGATCTGGTTCAGGGAATATGGGAAAGATCAGATGTATTGGTCATGCCACAGAGAAATAAGGACATGCTCCCCTAGTCAATCATGATTTCATAACACTACACTTTTGCAGAACAAAATCGACAGCTCACCAATATCATTCCCCTTGCCCATTGTTTTCGTCCATTTACGACCCTTCAGATGCTTTTTCAACTAAAAACCCTCATTGTTGTATTAACCCTGGAGAGAGGGGGTGCTAGCGCCAACAGAACCAAAGAGGCAGAGAAGCCAGAGAGCCAAAGCAATGGGCTACCAGTAGAAAAGCCACAACACAAACAAGCTCTTGGCAGAGTGCGGAGAGGCAGTATTTTTCCAAAAGTGATTACCTTCTCTCCCTTTTTTCCCTCCCTCCCATGGACAAGCTGTTCCCCTGGCAGCTGTTTCTACTATGCGGATCCCCGGGAACGAGGCGGAGCATGGGCGCCGGTTCAGGAGTCCTGCACATGCATATCGTGTGGAAAACTGTCAAGGCTTTTCTCTGGGAGGGCCACCCTCTCCAAAGCCATGAAACAGAGCCTGATTAGTGCTCCACGCCAGTGTCAAACCTCCGGAAACCAACATCGGCTTTGGAGAGGGAATCTTTGTTGGAGCCCCTACTGTTCAAACGCCAGGCATGTTGTAGTAGTGTGTTCATAGTGATTTTCCAGGTGTAAACCCTCCTGGTTAACTACCTCACAGCTGGGAGATGTTACACTGAATGTATACAATGAGTGACATTGTATACACTGCTAACCCTATAGGTTATTGACAATGTGGAGAGAGCTATAGATCTGCACAGCTGGGTCAGAATGGTGAACTATTGTGATCAAAAGACAACTTTTGAAAGCTTTTGTGGTCCTCTGTAGCTCAGCTGGTAGAGCACGGCGCTTGAAACGCCAAGGTAGTGGGTTCGATCCCCGGGACCACCCATACACAAAAATGTATGCACGCATGACTGTAAGTCGCTTTGGATAAAAGCGTCTGCTAAATGGCATATTATTATTATTATTATTATTACAACATTCGAGAGCCAACCGTAAAAGCAAATACAGTAATACCAATGCAAATATGAAGTATATTGAAGTACTACATAAGTAAAACACTCTTATGTACAGACAAAATGTCCTGTATAACTCTGGTGAGTCAGATATGACCAGGGGCACCAGACAGCACACAAACAGATCCTAATCCTCTTTCGTAATTGGACACATGAGAAATGTTGTCATTGACCAATTGAGCAGATGGCAACAAGGGTGTAATCATCCCTTCTACTCTACCCTGTATCTTACAGCGATACGCCAAAGGCAGAGATGGAGGCATTATTTCAACCCCCCCCTTCCACCCCTCCTCATCCAAAGTTAAAAATATCTCTCAACTCCTATCAAAGGACCCTCTTCCTTTGAGACCCCCACTGAACGTGTCCACTAAGAGCTCCACCCCCCTCCTCACCGACCCCCATCCTCGCAGCCCCTAATGCACAGCCAATGAGATTATCCCCATTGATGTAGGCCTTGAATTACTCACGTTATGACTTGATTGGTCAATAATTCGATTCGAGGCACATTTATACTTCCTCTGGTTCTCTCAGACCCCACCCTCTCTCTTTTGCTCTACTCCCCCCCCAAGGCAACGCTTAGCCGTCAGCTAGCTATTGAAGAGGGTGTGACCGTTTCCATGGAGATTGATGAACCACTTTATCAGGAAAAGGGCTCAGATCCGGATCCAACAACCACACCGTTTCTCACAAAGCCCTGTTTTGCTTACGGCAACTCCAGTTGTTGCCTTTTCATTCAATTGCCACCGCTTTTGTAAACATCCATGTTCTTGCGCTTAGCGAAAACTTGTTAGGGAATACTATATGCCTATTGTCATGGCGAATATCAAACAAGGTTACAGCTTGCAAAACCATTCAAGCTGCTCCTGTTGAGCCAAGCAGAGCCAGACCAGATGGGGAATAATGTGATGTAGTGAAGGGGTGTTCATCATAAAGAGGATGAGCTCTGTGAGCAGCATCCCTGAATGCTTACTCAATCTGGCTCAAAGGGAGGAGAGGGAGTGATCGTTATTCAAGGTGGCAAAGGCTCCCAACCTGCTGTCTGTTCCAAATCTTTCTTATAGGGAACGTCGGTCAGGGAATGTCCCTGGCTTGGCTCAGAAGACTGCTCCTTGAATCCTTCTTCTCTTCTAACACAGTCCTGGAGCAGCACACCTTCAACAGGCTATCCAGTACTTGCAAAACACAAAAGTACCCTGAAGTTCCTCTGATGGGTCTTGACAAGGCCATTTGGCGAATGTACTGTACAATTCATACGCAATCTCGCAAACTGATTTGCTCACACAACAAACTAGCAGAAACAATGTCAAGGATTTAGGATTTCCTGTTTGAGTATCATGTTAAGTAAATGTATATTGGGAGGGGTTGAATGGAGCTGAAGGTTGGGACTAATGTAAAACATACTGTGTCCATCATAAGTATATAGGTTGAGAACTTTTGTGAAAAAGAGCACAGTTTGGGGGATATGGCATGTAGAGGCAAACCGGATGGACATCATGAAAATGATCGGAGCGGTTGAGGGTAGAGGAAGTTCAGGAGTAAAAACAAACAAAATATAATTATTGTAAAATTGACTGTACACATACTATATAAATACATACTATTTAAATGTATATAGTATGTATAAGCTGGTTGTAGAGGCCTAAGCGTTGTTGTTCACTAGTTTACTCCAATTAGGGGAGGGGTGGTGGGGTTGGAAAGTAATAAAGGAAAATATATTTTTCAAAAGGATATGTATATATATGTATTTATATGTATGTATGTGTATATGTATGTATGTGTATGTATGTATATGTATATATATATATCTATTTGCGGACAAAAAACATATGGGGGATTGGAAGTGATGCAGACAATTACATTGATGGAAGTTACAATCTATCTGGCAATATTAAAGCTGATCTACCCACTAAAAAAAAAGTACAAATAAAAAATAAAAATTAATAAAAAAATTAATAAAGGAAATGTATATTATTTGAAAAGCAGATGTAAACATCGCTGTCAGGCTGACTAGGAAGGAAAATATGATTAACCGTTGTACGAGGCACAACAGACGGAAATATTTAACGGTTTAGGGTCAGATTACACAACATGGAACCTAAAGACGTGATTCTGTTTGACAGCTAACTTTATAATACATTTGAAAGTTAGCATGTTCCTCCATCGGTTATCGCAGGAGGCAGCTATATTAACGTCACATCCCAGCAGAGAGAGAAAGCCAGAGAGGATGCTCCTTGTGCATACATCTGTCTCTCTCTCTCTCTCTCTCTCTCTCTCTCTCTCTCTCTCTCTCTCTCTCTCTCTCTCTCTCTCTCTCTCTCTCTCTTGTCTCTCTCTCTCTATCTATCTTTGTCTCTCTCTCTCTATCTATCTTTGTCTCTCTCTCTCTCTCTCTCTCTCTCTCTCTCTCGCTCTCTCTCTCTCTCTCTCTCTCTCACTCTGTAGTTGATGGCAATCTCTTGTCTACCGTTTTCTCCATCACTTCTTCAGTTGCCAGACTCCCAAAGACTAGCCATCTGGTTTCAATCAGGTCTGCTCTGCACCAAACCTAACAACACAGGGACAACACAGACATGCAGCCTGTGTAAACACAGAAACACGGAGGACATGATGAACACGCAACACAGAAACACTGGAGGAATCACACACAACTACGAAACGACAACAACACTACGAAACAACCACAACACTACAAAGACAAAATACTAAGACAACACCGAGGGGAGGATGCGCGTTAGATAACACATAGGCTACTGTAAAGACAATTCTAACTCAAAGATAACATTAACATAGCATGAAGATTATACTAGGTGTTGCAACACAAAGCCATTGCCTCGATTGCAAGACGATAGCACACGGACAACAAAGAGATAACACTAAGAGATGCCATGATAACAGTGGCACAGCACAGACACAACACAAAAATAGCACACAGACCGAACAGACATAATAAACATGTTATAGGAGGAGAACACTTAGCACAGGAAGCTAGAAGCTAGCAAAGGCAAGGATATAACAGACTCATCACAGGCGACACACAACAACAGCTCTGCAGCAAATCACAGATGACAGAACTCAAGACAAAATATTGACACAACGCAGACACAGAGAGAACACGAGAACAGCAGACACACAGCACACATATCACAGATGTTATGTTATGTGAATGGATTGACATGTAAAATATATTGTAAAAAACTTAAGTCACCATCTCATTGAAACAAATACATGTAAATAAACACAAACGCTATGTCAAAAAAAAGGTTGAAAGTACATATTTAAAAAAATACACTAGGATTTCACAAGCGCATACAGCAAAACATGTATCATCCATCCAGATCCACACAGGGCTCAGGGTTAACAGCCTCGGAGGTTGTGCTGACGTACAGTATGTTATGTAGGGTAAACCACCCCGGACGGCGAAATGAAGAGCCCCCCTCATCACAAACACACACACACACACACACACACGTATGCGCACACTCATGCTAACACGCACGCACCACAGGAGGTTGGTGGGACCTTAATTGGGGAGGACAAGCTCGTGGTAATGGCTGGAGCGGAATTAGTGGAATGGTATCAAATACATCAAACATATGGTTTGCATGTGTTTGATGCCATTCCATTTGCTCCGTTTCAGCCATTATTATTAGCCGTTCTCCCCTCAGCAGCCTCCACTGGCACGCACGCACACAGACACACACCGCCCCTGCTCAATAACAAGGAGTCAGCCGAGGTGCGTCTAATGGGACAGAAGGTCATTAAGGGCAGCTCCTGGGTGAGTCTGGTTTCCTGGTCGACCTTGACTTTGGGGACCTGAGAGAGTAGAGTGACTCCCTCACGTTTTCCTTATTTCCCCCACCAGTGAGATGAACATTTGAAGGCAAATTCCATCCTGAAGATGCAAATTTGACATTCACTTCTTTATTATTTTTTGTTGTTGTTAACCTTTCACCCCCCACTCAAAGATTACTAGCAGAGATTGGACAGACACACTGCCACACACAGTGACACTCAGATGGAGGAAAAACAACTGCAGTGCCAAAGCCAGAGAGCCAGAGCCCACTACTTCCCCAGTTCTCTCTCCCTCATTAGTCTGAATAAGAGACATGGGTGTCACAGTTCCCCATCCATCAACTGTCACTAGGCAGGCCCTGGCTGATGCGTGGGCCCTTTGACATGGCCAAAGCTCTGTGCTGCTCTGTCTCAGAGTCCTCCTACAGCACAGCCCCTCACCAATATGATTGAAGCCACTGGAAATGGAAACTGTCAGTGTAATTTAACATGGCATGCCTGCACAATTCATTAGGGGCCTGCAGAGAGAGAACAAGAAAGAGAACGAGAGCGAGAGAGAAGAGAGAGAGAGAGAGAGAGAGAGAGAGAGAGAGAGAGAGAGAGAGAGAGAGAGAGAGAGAGAGAGAGAGAGAGAGAGAGAGAGAGAGAGAGAGAGAGAGAGAGGGATGGTGATGGTGATGGTGATGGTGATGGTGATGGTGATGGTGATGGTGATGGTGATGGTGATGGTGATGGTGGGGGGAGACAGATGGCCAAAAAGAGACAGAGACAGACAGACAGACACAGTGACGAGCCAGCGACAGCCAGCCAGCCAAGCACGGGATGAGAAAGGACAAACCCGACCACGAGCCTCACTCCAAGCTCCTGCGTGATTAGTCTCTCATTAATGACCAAGCACGTAACACGATCGGCACTTTTTGCTATTTGTTTGTGTTACCATCGGCAGCCAGTCTAAATCCTAACAGACTGTACAGCAGCGCTAACTCTTAATTACGTCGTAAGGCTTTCTCAGTGCGGTAGAAATGTAAACTCACACAGACTGGAGCTCTAAGCCCCGAATATGTAACTGTGCTATGGTGGGAAGGTACCTTAATCGTGTTATATTTTCTAGTGAATTAAAGATCGCCTGGCTGGTTTCACTGGCAGGAGTTCGGGCAGGGACAGGCTCGTCATTCAATGTCATTTGGAGTCCCTTAGTTTTAAATAGCTCCTACTTCACTGCATGGTTAATGTTGGCACTCGTGGTATTTTCCTGCTGGTTCGGTCGGAGGGGAAACTCACAGTTCACGGTTTCCAGGCTGTAAGGGGAAATTGCCCTCTCAGAGGAAAATGATGGCAGAGAAATCCCCCCTGAAAATACATGGTCAAGCAGTAGTCTCCTTTAAACTGCATTGAATTACTTTTTTAAATGAATGGATTCACATTTAAGGCATAAACTTAAGTTACAAAGCATTACCAAGCATTACAAGGCATTATTCTAAGCATGGTCAGAGTGAGAGAGAGAGATAAAGAAACCATGGCTTGTGCCATGGCCGATAGCTCTAGGGTGAGGGAGAAAGAAATAATCTCACCACAGCAGGTCAGGAACAAATAAGTGATAGAACAATTAATCTTAGACCATGTTATAAGCATCTGAGTTGTTTGGATTCAAAACCTGAGTTGTTTCTCAGAGGTGTGACAATGGTGGTTGGCAAGACCAACACAGAGAATACTGAATTCTTAAGACAACACAGAGAATGCTGAATTCTTAAGACAACACAGGGGAAATTAATACAGTTGATAAGAAGAGTCCATTTGGGGGCTGGGCAGCCCGACAATACATGGTCAAGAAGTCTCTCCTCTCCTTTAAAATTCCACCAACCACACAGAATACTAAGAAGAGTGTTGGTTGGGATTGCGAAACCTCCGGTGATAAGACTGTCTATGAGCGAGCTGTTAAGATTTAAACATATCTATAATGTGTGTCGTCAGGGCCGTGCATGCTGGCAGAGAGGGTAGACATGGGAGGGGTAGGGAGGAGGGCCGGAGATGGCTGGCATTGATGAATCTAATCCCCGAGTTAATTGGTATGACTGATGAAGACAAATTGAAATGGGGTGGCTGAATCAGTGGCTCACACGGAAGGAAGGAAGGGCTGGGAGAGCTTAGAGCTCTCTACTGCAGCCACAGCCGCATACTGCAAGCCCACAACATACTCCATCAAAGAAACAAACACACAAGTGTGTGTGTGTGTGTGTGTGTGTGTGTGTGTGTGCATGCGCGTGTGTTTGCATGTACACACTGAAACACATTCACATAGCATGACAAGTAATCAGTGAAAGGGAGAGCCCCTGACATAAGCCATTTTGTCAGACATAAGTCATATGTTGCTAAGAACAATACTGTTCCACAATTTAGATATAACATTTACAGATTAGGCCTACAGTGTAGGTAAAACTGCTAACACCATGAAGTCATAGCCGAAAATACACAGATTTTCAACACTATCCAGCTTTGTCCTGCATGGCTTCAATGAAAGACACGTTCTGGGCATCACCATCCTTTCGCTGACCAAATGGGTTAACTAATGCAAAGCGTTCATTCACCTGGCTATCTATCTATCTGCGATGGTGGAATCAGGGTCCTTTGAAAAGGCTCTCCTTCAGTCTGTTAATGGACGCAGATCAATTGAGGGAGACAGGGAGCGGCTTGGCACAGTTGCCACATCAAAGAGATTCTAATAACTGCACACTGTGGCCATTATTGAGTCTGAAAAGCCGTCTTTATATTTATTTATATTTGCTTCAAAGCGAAGCAATGGCAGCATCGAGCATATTGAAACTGAAGGCCTTCACTCCTTTTGAAATTGACTAATTTGAGCTCAGGGCCACTGCTAGGCAATTTGGTAACCAAATAGACAGCTATTCACAAATAAAGCCCCAATTTTACCTTAATTTGAATATTATTGTCTATGTTCGTAGTGCCTATTGAGCGCCATTCAAACTACAGACATGATCGTATAATGACAGAATTTTGCAAACTCTAACAAACAGTAACAAAAAACATATATCCCGTATCAATTCAAAGTCGCCTTGTGCTAACAGTATTGGGATGGCGATGCACAGTGCCTTCCATTTTTCCTATTTTGTTGCATTACAACCATTACAAAGTTGTGGAGAAGTACAGATCAGGGTTATAAAAGAATATCCGAAACTTTGAACATCCCACGGAGCACCATTAAATCCATTATTGAAAAATTGAAAGAATATGGCACCACAACAAACCTGCCTAGAGACGGCCGCCCACCAAAACTCACAGACCAGACAAGGAGGGCATTAATCAGAGAGGCAACAAAGAGACCAAAGATAACCCTGAAGGAGCTGCAAAGCTCCACATCGGAGATTGGAGTATCTGCCCATAGGACCACTTTAAGCCGTACACTCCACAGAGCTGGGCTTTACGGATGAGTGGCCAGAAAAAAAGCCATTGCTTGAATTCAAAAAGAAGCAAACATGTTTGGTGTTCGCCAAAAGCCATGTGGGAGACTCCCCAAACATATGGAAGAAGGTACTCTGGTCAGATGAGACTAAAATTGAACTTTTTGGCCATCAAGGAAAACGCTATGTCTGCCACCAACCCAACACCTCTCATCACCCCGAGAACACCATCCCCACAGTGAAGCATGGTGGTGGCAGCATCATGCTGTGGGGATGTTTTTCGTCGGCAGGGACTGGGAAACTGGCCAGAATTGAAGGAATGATGGATGGCGCTAAATACAGGGAAATTCTTGAGGGAAACCCGTTTCAGTCTTCCAGAGATTTGAGACTGTGATGGAGGTTCAACTTCCAGCAGGACAATGACCCTAAGCATACTGCTAAAGCAACACTCGAGTGGTTTAAGGGGAAACATTTAAATGTCTTGGAATGTCCTAGTCAAAGCTCAGACCTCAATCCAATTGAGAATCTGTTGTATGAATTAAAGATTGCTGTACACCAGCGGAACCCATCCAACTTGAAGGAGCTGGAGCAGTTTTGCCTTGAAGAATGGGCAAAACTCCCAGTGGCTAGATGTGCCAAGCTTATAGAGACATACCCCCAGAGACTTGCAGCTGTAATTGCTGCAAAAGGTGGCTCTACAAAGTATTGACTTTGGGGGGGTGAATAGTTATGCACGCTCAAGTTTTCTGTTTTTTTGTCTTATTTCTTATTTGTTTCACAAGAAAAAATATTTTGCATCTTCAAAATGGTGTAAATCAAATAATACAAACCCCCCAAAAATCCATTTTAATTCCAGGTTGTAAGGCAACAAAATAGGAAAAATGCCAAGGGGGGTGAATACTTTTGCAAGCCACTGTATGGCAATGTCCATTAAAAGTTACTGTTACTCTCACTCCCCTAGAGGGAGTGTGGCAGACCAGACAGACTCTCCCTCTGATAAGTTTGTAACTTTGTTCATTAGAGCTGGCCTGTCTCCAGCTGCAGCCGGCTGTCTGTTGTGACAGATCTCCTCTCTCTCTCTCTCTCTCTCTCTCTCTCTCTCTCTCTCTCTCTCTCTCTCTCTCTCTCTCTCTCTCTCTCTCACCGCACTCTCTCTCTCACCGCACTCTCTCGCTCTCTAACTCTCGCTCTCTCTGTATGACGAACCATCAAACAGTCAAAGAGTCAATACAGGACTAAGATTGAATCGTACTACACTGGCTCTGACGCTCGTCGGATGTGGCAGGGCTTGAAAACTATTACAGACTACAAAGGGAAGCACAGCTGCGAGCTGCCCAGTGACACAATACTTCCAGACGAGCTAAACCACTTCTATGCTCGCTTCGAGGCAAGCAACACTGAAGCATGCATGAGAGCACCAGCTGTTCCGGATGACTATGTGATCACGCTCTCCGTAGCCGATGTGAGTAAGACTTTTAAGCAGGTCAACATTCACAAGGCCGCAGGGCCAGACGGATTACCAGGACGTGTACTCCGAGCATGTGCTGACCAACTGGCAAGTGTCTTCACTGACATTTTCAACATGTCCCTGACTGAGTCTGTAATACCAACATGTTTCAAGCAGACCACCATAGTCCCCGTGCCCAAGGACTCTAAGATAACCTGCCTAAATGACTACCGACCTGTAGCACTGACGTCTGTAGCCATGAAGTGCTTTGAAAGGCTGGTCATGGCTCACATCAACACCATTATCCCAGAAACCCTAGACCCACTCCAATTTGCATACCGCCCCAACAGATCCACAGATGATGCAATCTCTATTGCACTCCACCCTGCCCTTTCCCACCTGGACAAGAGGAACACCTACGTGTGAATGCTATTCATTAACTACAGCTCAGCATTCAACACCATAGTGCCCTCAAAGCTCATCACTAAGCTAAGGATCCTGGGACTAAACACCTCCCTCTGCAACTGGATCCTGAACTTCCTGACGGGCCGCCCCCAAGTGGTAAGGGTAGGTAACAACACATCTGCCACACTGATCCTCAACACGGGGGCCCCTCAGGGGTGCATGCTCAGTCCCCTCCTGTACTCCCTGTTCACCCATGACTGCATGGCCAGGCACGACTCCAACACCATCATTAAGTTTGCCGACGACACAACAGTGGTAGGCCTGATCACCGACAACGATGAGACAGCCTATAGGGAGGAGGTCAGAGACCTGGCCGTGTGGTGCCAGGACAACAACCTCTCCCTCAACGTGACCAAGACAAAGGAGATGATTGTGGACTACAGGAAAAAAAAGAGGACTGAGCACGCCCCCATTCTCATCGACGGGGCTGTAGTGGAACAGGTTGAGAGCTTCAAGTTCCTTGGTGTCCACATCACCAACGAACTATCATGGTCCAAACACACCAAGACAGTCGTGAAGAGGGCACGACAAAGCCTATTCCCCCTCAGGAGACTGAAAAGATTTGGCATGGGTCCTCAGATCCTCAAAAAATTCTACAGCTGCACCATCGAGAGCATCCTGACTGGTTGCATCACCGCCTGGTATGGCAACTGCTTGGCCTCCGACCGCAAGGCACTACAGAGGGTAGTGCATACGGCCCAGTACATCACTGGGGCCAAGCTTTCTGCCATCCAGGACCTCTATACCAGGCGGTGTCAGAGGAAAGCCCTCAAAATTGTCAAAGACTCCAGCCACCCTAGTCATAGACTGTTCTCTCTGCTACCGCACGGCAAGCGGTACCGGAGTGCCAAGTCTAGGTCCAAAAGACTTCTCAACAGCTTCTACCCCCAAGCCATAAGACTCCTGAACAGCTAATCATGGCTACCCGGACTATTTGCACTGCCCCCCCACCCCATCCTTTTACGCTGCTGCTACTCTGTTAATTATTTATGCATAGTCACTTTAACTCTGCCCACATGTACATATTACTTCAACTACCTCAACTAGCCGGTGCCTCCGCACATTGACTCTGCACCGGTACCCCCCTGTATATATAGCCTCCCTACTGTTATTTTATTTTACTTCTGCTCTTTTTTTCTCAACACTTTTTTTGTTGTTGTTTTATTTTTACTTTTTTGTTAAAAATAAATGCACTGTTGGTTAAGGGCTGTAAGTAAGCATTTCACTGTAATGTCTGCACCTGTTGTATTCGGCGCATGTGGCCAATAAAATGTGATTTGATTTGATTTGATTTGATGTCTTCACGCAGCTCGGTGAAATAATTTACCGCATGCCGTGCTCCTCCAGATGATTGAAGCGTAATTAGAGTGCTGAGACAGTGCGAGCCAATGACGGGGCGCGGGACTGAGAGCTAGTCAGATGGTCCGTCTCACTCGCGCTGGCTTTGCCCTTCAAAAGTATCACTTTGGAGAGGGAGGGTGAGCGGCACACTGCAGCTAAACTGCATTGATGCCGACGAGCTGCTGCATGAGGCGTCTATGCACATGATGCATTTGGAGAGATAAAGAGAGAGGAATATATGTGTAGGGGAACCTAGGGAGGCTTTGTAGCCTCCTATACACTCAGTGATACTGTCATACTGTCACTATGGGACTAGCTGAAGGAGGAATGGGTTGATAAGGACACAAGATTATACATGACGACAGAGGCATGAAGTTTGCACAAAATATGCTGTTGTTTGTGCATCTATACAGTGTATTCAAAGAGCGGCTGTGACAGCCAGAAAAAAATGGAGCGTGGAACTAGAACATATCTGTACTAGGCTACACCATAATCTCCATGACACCCCCAGTCTCGATGGCAACCACACTACGCGTGGAGCCGGGAAATGTGCTGATTATTACTATCTTCTGGCTGACACCATATGCTTTATGAAAAACACAGCTCACAATGTCTTGCTGAAATGGCATCATATTCAAGGTGGGATAACACAAACTGCAGAGAGAGATGGCTGCTGAGTCTGCACCAGTATCCTCTAGTCCCACCAATTCTCTTTTCTTTCTGAATAGATTCCCACTGCCTGAAAAGAAGCCAAAGTTGACCTCAGCCTAAGGTGCAGCGCAGCTATGTTAAGTTAACCTAGCTATTCTCAGCCACAGCAACAACAGCGTCAGCCATCCGTTTGATTGAAGTCCAGAGGTCACCCTTCGTCTTGTTGAACTGTAAAGGGGTTTCAGTGCAGGAACTGTGTCAAAGAAGTCATCCTTAAAGGATAATAGGGTAATAATGAAAATAATACCACCGCTGCCTGCCCCAGACCACCCACAGGGAGCTTCCTCGCTGTTTGTATGAATATAAATGCAATATTGACAGGAAATTTCCCCTGAGAGATAGGAACGTCAATCTCCGTTATTCTACGCGTAGTGGGCTTTTGCCCTGACCCAAATGTTACCGTAACAACTCCATGGGCCATTAAATGCCTCAATGGCGAACAGAGACGGCTGCCTGATGGGCCAGAGCTGAGCGTTGCCTAAACGTTTGGGATTCATTTCATGGAGGCGCTCTAATGACGTTTTTGGCATATTTTCCCCCTCACTCTAATGTGGACAGGAAGTGAAGGGCAAGCGGAGGCAGAAAGGGTAAACAGCCCTGAGATAGAGAGGGTATCACATGTCAATAACAACCTCAATAACACCCTCCACATCCAAATGAACCAGAGGCTCTCATTTTGGGCCTCTGCTATTACAGAATAAACATGGTAATGTTGGTTAGCTCAGGAGGCAGTGAATTTAGGTTGAATACAGGGTGAATCTAAATATGTATGAATTCAAGGGAGTGTGTAGTGTGTCCGTGTGATGGGGATCCTATGGCTAATCTGGGCTGGAGAGAGAGAGAGAGGAGAGAGAGAGAGAGAGAGAGAGAGAGAGAGGAGAGAGAGAGAGAGAGAGAGAGAGAGAGAGAGAGAGAGAGAGAGAGAGAGAGAGAGAGAGAGAGAGAGAGAGAGAGAGAGAGAGAGAGAGAGAGAGAGAGAGAGAGAGAGAGAGAGAGAGAGAGAGAGAGAGGGAGAGCTTTGTTTTGATCGTGGCAACTATAAGACAAAGGTAGAGAGATAATTTGCATAAAGACTGGGTTGTTGTCTGAGAGCTAGCAGCTGTCAGGTGGAATTGCTTCTCCGACACTGACACCACAATCGAGGGCTCTCACCCTATAATTCAGTGTGATTGGCTCAAGGGGAAAATGGCAGCCTGCAGAGAGTTGAGGAGGAGAGCTCTTTGACAGGTTTGCATTGGCGATGGGAGACACGGACCGTTTACTTCTTATCCTTCTGTCTCTTTTAGCGTCTGTCTTCATGCGGGGAGAAAAAGCGTTTTGCACGCAGTGACACAGCGAATGAAGTCTTCAGCTAGGTGTGAGGGACCCTCCCTCCCCCACCCCACTCCACTGATGAACACACACAGACGCACGCACAAACACTTGCACGCACACACACATACTCTCGCCCAAGCTGCTTCTTTGTAGGTGACTGACAGCGAGGGAGGTACAAGGAAGTGTCCTTCAGGTACCTTCATTATGATTCTCATCCTCATTGATGCTGTCACAGTCCCCAAGGGGGAGGAGGAAATACAATGAAGCCAATGTTTCGTGTTTCCTTGGTATTACCAATTCAGAGGGGGGACATCCAGACAAAGGAAGGAGGGGGAAGAGGAAATAAAGAACCATTTCTCCACCTTTCTCTTCCCTTCTCTTCCCTCCCTCGCAGCTGTGTTTAAATAAGGCACCTTAATAAAAGTATTTTAATGGCACTGCGGCTGGAAAAGAAGGCGGAACTTGATTACTTGGACAGTTTTATTTAATGAGCTCAATGCCTCTGGCTCTGACTGGCAATTCCGTTTATAACTTTGTTGCGGCAGATCTACGTGACAAAATGGAGCCTTGGGAAGGGGAGAATGAGCCCCAGCATGACCATGTTCAGTCATCGGGGTGGCAGCCGTCGCCGCAATGATTTACACCTGCAGGATGTGATGGTGATGCTCACCTGGGTTCCTGTTTGATGCCTCTGGGGGAACCGATAGGTGTTTCAAAGTCACAGTTACAGACAGGCCACGTTAATTATGGATGGGACTAAATTGCGCTCATTGAATGTATGGCAGGTGAAGACATGGTAGACAGGAGTGTGTTTAGGCAGGTGTGTGGCCTTGTGTTTGTGTGAGAGAGAGACAAATAGTGAGAGATAAAGCGAGACAGAGAGCAAGTAGAAGAGAGAGTGAGTAGACAGAGATACAGAGAGAGTCAATAAAAACTCAACGACCCCTTAATGTCTCTCAGACGTGGGATAAAAAGACAGTAGTAGAGAATGCCAGACCCTTAATTGATGTGGGCGGAAACATTCAAGAGTAACCTCCTCCCCCCACCCCCACCCCCACCCCCACCCACACCCACAAAACACTGTTAAAAAGGCAGCTGGGAATGTTGATTGAGAAAAGAAAGCAACACAAAGAAATGTTTTAAATGAAATGGGGAAAGAGCATAGACCCTAATCTCTATTATGTGTGTGTGGCCTCTTATAAATATTAGAGGAAGGACAGACACTTTGTGAAGAGAGGAAATGGGTAAATTGTGCATTTGAGAGATGGCATACGTGAGCACCTAGCAGGATATCATCTCTCCTAGCTACTCCCATTATTTTTCATCACAATAATGGGGGTATAATCTTCATCATAATTTCTAGTATCATCATCCTGACCATCATCATTATTGGAATTGTGAATAAAGTATCTCTCTCATCTTCCTCCTCCTCCTCCACCTCCTCATCATCACCATCACCACAGTTCTAATCAACACCAATGTCAGTAGCATCAGTAAAGGTTAAAAGTCGGATTAAATGTTAAATTAAGCCTCTAGCTAGCTGCCCTTATGGTATGGTATGGTATTTACTGTCTCAAGCTGTGGAGCTCACTGGGGTCTCTCATGTTCCAGCTCCTCTCATCTGCTTCCACTTTCACACAATCATATCAAAGAGGACATGACAGGCAGCTATGTGCACTGCAACCAGAGCACAGTCTAATTGACACAGTGTCCACCACAGGGCACCGGCAGCAGGAGAATGCATGCCCGCACACATGCAGACACACACACACACACATGGAATGGTGCTGTACTGTATATGGCCACAGCCCTGCCCCTGTCATACACTGTGTAGTAGTTAGGGAAGAGATGTGGGACAGAGCCATTGGAAACATAAAGCATATCTAAACTCCCCTTCTGCAGGCCAGAGTGGCCTCCCACCATGTCACAGACATTACCACACCACGGTCTGTTTCTGGGTCTGTATCTGGATAGGGGTCCTGTGATTCTCTCCCAGACCATGCAACTGTAAAAGCCCACATTCAGTAACGAGCGAGCAGACCTTGTATATTGTAGTGTATGTAATGGGTGTAAGTCATCGAAGGACACTAACATTCTAATAGTTCTTACCTTGGCCATTTGAGCCTGCACCCCGGTGGCTTTGAGAGACGACACCGCCTTCTGTGCTGCAGCCGGGCTATCAAAGTCCACAAAGCCATATCCTGAAGGGATAGAGAGAGAGGAGAGAATGTTGAAAAATGCAGGTGGAGTTAGACAAAGACAGAGAATGACAGGGCTTGGTAATTGTAACAGTAATAGGTGGGTAATATAACCACAGAGGCTGCCAGTTCTCATATCTTGTGAGCACTACATCGCTTGATAATTAGCGGCTCTGACGTTCATATGGGGATGCTTAGGAATGCTAATTAGGAGCATATATGAACTGTTTAGCAATAACAAACCCAAGCCAATGTATTGTATAGTCCTAGGCTACATTATACAATGCTGAATATACACTGAGTACACAAAACATTTAGCGCACCTGCTCTTTCCATGACATAGACTGACCAGGTGAATCCAGGTGAAAGCTATGATCCCTTATTGATGTCACTTGTGAAATCCACTTCAATCAGTGTAGATGAAGGGGAGGAGACAGGTTAAATATTTTTTTTAAAGCCTTGAGACAATTGAGACATGGATTATGTATGTGTGCCATTCAGAGGTTGAATGGGCAAGACACAACATTTAAGTGCCTTTGAATGGGGTATGGTAGTAGGTGCCAGGTGCACCAGTTTGTGTCAAGAACTGCAATGCTGATGGGTTTTTCACACTCAACAGAATCCTGTATGTCAAGAATGGTCCACCACCCAAAGGACATCCAGCCAACTTGACACAACTGTGGGAAGCATTGGAGTCAACATGGGCTAGCATCCCTGTGGAACGCTTTTGAGACCTTGTAGAGTCCATGCCCTGACGAATTGAGGCTGTTCTGAGGGCAAAAGGGGGGGTTCCTAATGTTTGGTATACTCAGTGTAAGCTACATTATACAATGCTGAATATACACCCGTATTTTATAGTCCTAGGCTATATTATACAATACTGAATATACACCCGTATTTTATAGTCCTAGGCTATATTATACAATACTGAATATACACCCGTATTTTATAGTCCTAGGCTACATTTTACAATGCTGAATTCTATATGCACAGAAAGTATTCACAAAACATGCCAGTTCTTCTAACGCAAGGAATCCCCCTCAAAACAGAAAACCTCTTGATATTTGAAGTGGCTGACGTTGGCCATCACACTCCTCACAACAACAGCCCATTAGCACAGAGAGTGCCATTTCATTTCGCAGTGTTCTTAATTCTCACCCCGGCAACAAATCTCTCAAAGGTTGACGGCGTGGTACCAGAGCCTTCGTTCGTCCGTCCCCAACCCCCCCCCCCCCCCCTCCCTTTTTTTCTCTCTCTTTCCCACCCCCTCTGGAAATCCATCAGTGGTGAAAAGACGAGAATGAATCTGCAGCTGTGATTTATAAGTTATTGTGATCCCGACATTCCCAGGCATGTATCAGCGGCGGGGTCGCATCGGTGTTAATTAAAATTTGGTTCCAGATTAAAAGCAGTCAATGGTGGCCTCTGATCCACTGTTTCACAAGGAAAGTGTAATTAGAAAGGGATAATGGGGGGAGCCGGGCCGAGCTGGTGTGGCTCCCCTATACACACTTTTTCACACACACACACATGGGCGAGCACACACAAACACACACAGACACCGATGTGTGTGTGGAGTTTCCTGCATTCGATAGAGGTAAAGGAGCGTGAAATAAAGGCAAAATCATAACCTGTGGCAGAACGGAATTGAGCTCCCGTCTGATTAACAACAGGATGGTAAAATGAAGGAGAACTGACAAATGTTAATTAGGAAACACTACTGTAAGAGCTGGAGGTGAAATAAGGTTGAATTAAATCATATTGCCAAAACAGATCTAGTGGTTCTACCTAGCTGAGATGCAGTTAACCGTCTCATAAA
This sequence comes from Coregonus lavaretus, assembly GCF_964263955.1. NCBI lineage: Eukaryota > Metazoa > Chordata > Actinopteri > Salmoniformes > Salmonidae > Coregonus > Coregonus lavaretus. Next base: position 31,368,011 of record NC_139990.1, read on the forward strand.
TATAATATTCAAGAGGTGAATGATTAAGCATAAAAAGAAATGTTCAGTGGAAGAGGAACATGAAAGGGGTTTGAGAAAGAGACTGTTGACCTACATTCAGCAGAGGTAGGAGAGTACTGGTTCCTCAGAGCAGGGATTACCTGTACGGCACTGGGTAGTCACTGTGGTCGGCTCCATGCAGAGACCAAGGCCAAAAGGCTACAGCACTACGGCGCGACCTCAAACGATCAAATGACCCGTGAATACCAAACACAAACCCTGACAGAGAGTGTTCAACTGAACCCAGTTGCAGGAGTCCGAAGAGGGCAATGTAGGTCAGGACAAGGAGAGGATAGTCAATATGACAGACAGTGAAGTCCTCAATGACTGGAGTTACAGTATGCGTGTCTAACATGGTACAGCACAGACAGTATTGTATTGGGGTGCCTGCATTTATTTAGTCATCCCATGAGAGTCATTCGGCCAGTACAAAACACTCTCTCTTCAGATGCTGAGAATACATCAGGGTCAGCAGATAACCTTTCACTCAGTTCAAGCGATCAAAAAAAGAAATCACACATAAACTGCACTCCACATGCTCTCAAAACACTGTTGTTCAAAGGCAAGTACGAGGAGGTGCAGTACAGTATTTCTAATGAGGGTGCTCTAGAATTACACCCATGGAGAGGGAGTGGAGGAAGGCATCACTTTGAAGTCGCAAACACATCCTGGTGGTACGCAAACAAAAAATCTATATCTGTCACTGAGAGCCGGCTCAACATGATTGAGTAGATGCACCATGTCTGATACACTGCAAAGCTACAGCAACAACAAAAAAAAGCAGAATAAAGAGAAACATGAACTGCCTTATCGCATTTCCTGGTCTAACTGATGCTGTTGAAATAAAGACAGACTTGCTAGTTAGGATGGTGAAGCCTAGAAGCTCTGCAGAGCGCAGCAAGAGCCCAAGGCCCATTTGAAATGCACTGCACTTTAGGCTAGACCGCTAACGCTAAGCTACGTAGCTACAATATCCTGAAACCAGATAAGGGACTTATTACAATGCACGTATCAATGTATCAATCATGCATCATTCATGCATTTCGCTATCAAATTATGTTAATCATAATTACATAGGGGGAATTAGCATATTTTATCTGCATAATAGTCTGGATTGTTTGGGGTCCCCACCTAAATTGATATTCCCATTTTGATACAGTATTGCCATTTACATATTCTGCTAGCTCTAATGATCCTGTTTTGCATTGCATACTACTTTATAATAATACCATCAGCATGAATACATTTTTCAGTCACACATAGGCAGAATTACTATAGCTACATGTAATCGCTTACATCCATATGAGTCATCAAAGAGGTAGACCAGCTGACGCACATATTATTAATTACCGCGGTTACACACATTTGCATGCTGTAATAGAGGAGATACATATGGCCACTCTATAAACAATATTCATGCTGCTTTATACAGTATAAAAAAAATTGACATGCCAGCCCAACAGGGGCAGATGACGCTTGTTCTTACTTCACAGTAGGGCCGGAAAAAGAAATATAATAATTTGACATTTTAGTCATTTAGCAGACGCTCTTATCCAGAGCAACTTACAATTAGTGAGTGCAAAAAAATTTCATACTGGCCCCCCGTGGGTAATAATAACCTTTTTTTTTTTTTTGCAGAAATCCCTATTTGAACATGTAAACATTCATGTGCCTTAATTACAAACTTGTATGAGATCCGTAAAACTATGTATAAACATGTTTAATTATGAGCCTACTTTAGCCAAGGCGAAAGCACTGAGCTACTGTGCATTCGGAACGTTTTCAGACCCCATCCCTTTTTCCACATTTTGTTACGTTACAGCCTTATTCTAAAATTGATTAAATACATATTTTCCATAATCAATTTACACACAATACCCCATAATGACGAAGCAAATACAGGTTTTTTAATTTTTTTTGCTAATTTATTAAAATAAAACAACGGAAATATCACATTTACATAAGTATTCAAACCTTTACTCAGTACTTTGTTGAAGCACCTTTGGCAGCGATTACAGCCTCAAATCTTCTTGGGTATGACGCTACAAGCTTGGCACACCTGTATCTGGGGAGTTTCTCCCATTCTTCTCTGCAGATCCTCTCAAGCTCTGTAAGGTTGGATGGGGAGTGTTGCTGAACAGCTATTTGCAGGTCTCTCCAGAGATGTTCGATCGGGTTCAAGTCCGGGCTCTGGCTGGGCCACTCAAGGACATTCAGAGACTTGTCCCGAAACCACTCCTGCGTTGTCTTGGATGTGTGCTTAGGGTCGTTGTCCTGTTAGAAGGTGAACCTTCGGCCCCAGTCTGAGGTCCTGAGCGCTCTGGAGCAGGTTTTCATCAAGGATCTCTCTGTAATTTGCTCAGTTCATCTTTGCCTCAATCCTGACTAGTCTCCCAGTCCCTGCCGCTGAAAAACATCCCCACAGCATGATGCTACCACCACCATGCTTCCCCGTAGGGATGGAGCCAGGTTTCCTCCAGACGTGACGCTTGGCATTCAGGCCAAAGAGTTCAATCTTGGTTTCATCAGACCAGAGAATCTTGTTTCTCATGGTCTGAGAGTCTTTAGGTGCCTTTTGGCAAACTCCAAGCAGGCTGTCGTGTGCCTTTTACTGAGGAGTGGCTTCCGTCTGGCCACTCTATCATAAAGGCCTGATTGGTGGAGTGCTGCAGATATGGTTTTCCTTCTGAAAGGTTCTCCCATCTCCACAGAGGTACTCTAGAGCTCTGTCAGAGTGACCATCGGGTTCTTGGTCACCTCCCTGACCAAGGCCCTTCTCCCCCGATTGCTCAGTTTGGCCAGGTGGCCAGCTCTAGGAAGAGTCTTGGCGGTTCCAAACTTCTTCCATTTTAGAATGATGGAGGCCACTGTGTTCTTGGGGACCTTCAATGCTGCAGAAATCTTTTGATACCCTTCCCCAGGTCTGTGCCTCGACACAATCCTGTCTCGGAGCTCTACGGACAATTCCTTCAACCTCATGGCTTGGTTTTTGCTCTGACATGTACTGTCAACTGTGGGACCTTATATAGACAGGTGTGTGCCTTTCTAAATCATGTCCAATCAAGTGCATTTACCACAGGTGGACTCCAATCAAGTTGTAGAAACATCTAAAGAATTATCAATGGAAACAGGATGCACCTGAGCTCAATTTCGAGTCTCATAGCAAAGGGTCTGAATACTTATGTAAATAAGGTTTTCTGTTTTTCATTTGCACTAAATTTGCTAACATTTCTAAAAACCTGTTTTCGCTTCATCATTATGGGGTATTGTGTGTAGATTGCTGAGGAATTGTGTTTATTTAATCCATTTTAGAATAAGGCTGTAACATAACAAAATGTGGAAAAAGTCAAGGGCTCTGAATACTTTCTCTAGGGAGAAAGACAGGATCCTTCCTGGCTAGCCATGTTTGGCTGAGATAAAGGAGGGGTTGACCATGCTGAAGGTTGGCCATGCTTTCACATGTTAATTCTTACAGAAATGGGTGGGTCTATGGCGTAAGAGGGTGGAACGATGCTGAATGGGCGTGAACAAAGAAGATCTCTCTAGCACTCAACAGAATCTTTCAAGGGCATTTTCTCCTACTTGTCTCCGAAGTGGGATACCACGTTTATCATCTTTTAAAGCAGTATAACTTTTCCATGCTTCCTCCAATCACAGTGTATGATATACCATTTTGGAGCTCTGAACTTTTGTAATCTGTAAAAACTTAAATATTTTGTCTTGCCCATTCACCCTCTGAATGGCACACATACACAATCCATGTCTAGATTGTCTCAAGGCTTAAAAATCCTTCTTTAACCTGTCTTCTCCCCTTCATCTACACTGATTGAAGTGGATTTAACAGGTGACATCAATAAGGGATCATAGCTTTCACCTGGATTCACCTGGTCAATCTGTCATTGAAAGAGCAGGTGTTCTTAATGTGTTGTACACTCAGTGTATAGAAATGTATCAAACCAATGATGAAGCAGATTTATTTCAAGTGAGGCACAATACAGAGCTACAGGCACAGCAATGTAAAACCCTCATTTATTATATAGTGAATGTCATAGGATACCCGACAGACCTACAGTCAGAAGCATGCTAGACCATGGACCAGTACTAATGACCCCAAGGCTGACATGACTCAACTTATGGAAGTGTTTATAGTTGACCCTGTTCTTTCCACCACCACATCACTCAATAACGTGTTTGATAAATTCATTAAATGAAGCAATTGGATATTGGTCATGTTTTCGTACTTGTAGCAAATCATTGGAGAGGACATAGGAACCCTTGACAAGATGTTATTAAAGGGGGACTTTTATGAGATGTATTTACTAAGTCTGTGGGGTTTTGACCAGCGAGCAGCCCTTTCACAGGGAGGGTGGGTGATGGTTTGGGTGAGCTGCTTTGCAGTAAGCAGAGCAAACAGTGAGGCAGCGTGGGTGTTTTAAATAGCGAGCTGGATGGTATTTTGGGCTAGCTGTGTGTGTGTTTGTGCCTGTGTGTGTGTCTATATGTGTCCGTGTGTGTTTCTGTGTGTAAGTGTATGTGTGTGTGTCTGTGTGTCCGTGTGTGTGTGTGTGTGTGTGTGGCTAGCTGCTAGCTGCAGCCAAGGCCGGGTTGGTTGGTCCTGCTCCAAGCCCAGATGAGAGGATCCTGGCTCTGCATTCCTCCTCATTTATCCTCCTGCACTGGGGGACTGGCGCAAAAAAAAATAAAGGCTCCCAGAGCCCGTCTTGTGGCCGCTGTCTATGCACTACAAAACCAGCAGTGTATGTGTGTGTGTGTGTGTGTGTGTGTGTGTGTGCTTGTGTGTCTAAACTGAGGCGGAACAAATATATCTTGGTTGAGGGATCATGCGGAGGAACATTTGTTTAATGTCATGTATAAAAATGTTATCTTTGGGTTGGAGACCTCTGACCACATCAGTCTTATCAGGGCGTAACAGCACAGGGAGTTGACATATCACACGGCACCACTTCCCCTCGCAAATACACTGGTAGGACAGACGTGTTTTCATCTGGGCTTCTCTGCACACATACACACACCCAACCCACAAGTATGCACACTGCTCATAGCAACACACACGTGTGTGTACATGTACAGTACATGTGCACATGCACACACATGCAAGCACACACACACACACCATACAGACCAGAACACACAGCTATTACACATTAATTTACCGTCCACACATTCAATGTCAACCTGTCAGCCTAACGCTCGGGGACAATATCCCTTATGGAGCGTTCTTTTATGTGAGACACTACAGATGAGATAGTGGTACAGGCAATTCACGTATCAACCCTGCAACATGGATTTATTTGGGGATTCATCTCTCGCTGATGCACGGTATTGGCTTCATTGTATTTATTGTCATTTTCTCCCAGGTATAAAAGTGTCCCTGGCTGCATCCCAAATGTCCCCCTCTATTCATTACATAGGCCCTATGGGTCCTGGTCAAAAGCAGTGCACTATACAGGGAATAGAGTGCCACTTAGGACGTAGCTCTTGTCTGTGAGCTACAGTGCCCTGCTGAGGACAGAGTGCCAGGGCACAGGACCAAGGGGACACGGCCAGCACAGCTCTTGTCAGGAACAACCTCATACTGTTCCAGAACACCTACAGTATGTACTGTCCTGTACAGTAATAGCCTTGGGTATAGACACTACGGACTGGTTTCCCGGACACAGATTAAGCCAGTCCTGGACTAAAAAGCATTTTCAATGGAGATTCTCTGTCCAGGAAACGGGCCCTATGGGTTTCAACCCAAAATGGATCAACTGGGTATGGACCTCTACCTGGGGTGGGAGAGCTGCATAATGACATGTCAATCATTATCTGATCAATAACGTTCTGCCTCCCTTAGCTGCAGGATCTGTCCATTGATCTTCTGTCTGTCTGCACCACTTTTATTGTAGCAGAGCTAAATGTTACTGTAAAGCATTGCTTCTTGTAGAACTGTTACATTTCAGTGCAGCAGAGCAGGAAATTAACCAGGTGCTATAGATATGAGATTATCATCTTGACTATTCAAATACTGAAGTATTTTCATATCTGGGCTTTAGTTAATCCTTCCTTCCTTCCCTCTATCCTTCGCCTTCCTACCAATGCCCAGGGGTAACGTATAGTACAACACCATACAGTACAGCTGCTATAGTATTTTACTCAAATTCTCATCAATCAAAACAAGTAACTGGGTTTCTGAGGTACAGTAATTCCAAAACCAACATTCCTGTTGCACAGTTGATTTAATTGATAACCAGTTGACATTATTTTGTATCAATAATTAAGAATTATGAGGGCTTATTCCGGAAAGCCTCCTATCATAAATGTTCCATTATGATTTGTGGACTCATAAAGCTATCTACTGTATATTGGGCTAAGATGTTACTTAAATACCCAGTTACTAAAAGAGACAGCTCGGGTTTGAAAATCACTCAGTTCACAGTGTTTAAATTAAGCTCCATTTAGATGAGAGAGAATTACAAATGCGCCAGTCTTGACTAAATGGCTAGCCTGATTTAAGAGACCCAAAACCAGCTTTGAAAATTATAATTTGCAAATTTTAATAATAATAATATGCCATTTAGCAGACGCTTTTATCCAAAGCGACTTACAGTCATGCGTGCATACATTTTTGTGTATGGGTGGTCCCGGGGATCGAACCCACTACCTTGGCGTTACAAGCACCGTGCTCTACCAGCTGAGCTACAGAGGACCACCTCTCACAGCCAACTGGTGTTAATTGATATGAGTGGGCAGAATAATGCTAGTGAGAAAATATCCTAAACGCGCAGCAGTGTTGAGTTTGAGACCACCTAAAATGAGCCCGATTCAAGACCAAGACCGGAGCAAATCGAGTCCGAGTCAAGACCGGAGAGGGGGCGAGATCGAGTCAATACCGAGACCGGGAGGGGGACAAGGGGTCCGAGACCGAGTCAAGTGATCGAGACCAGAAAAATGCGAGTCCAATTCAAGACCATGATTGTTATTTTGTCAAATCACCACCATAATAACAGTTTAAAATGTCCAGTATATCTGTGTTCATATTTCAGAACAACATGTCGATTATTTAGACATTCAGAATAGTGAAAAAAGGCATGCTGAGGGAAAAAAGAGCCACTCTAAAAAGTATTACTAACCCAAACACAGTGGGGAACAATGGGCCTTCTATGCCTTCAGAGAAGGGCTAAGGATTTATAAAATAATTATTAAATTAATAACATTATTATTATTATTTTCAATGATGTTCTGATTTAATCTCTTCAGTTTCTGTTGGAAAGGAAAGGGTTAACAGTGAAGAGAAAAAAAATGATACAATCAGGATTTGTCTTTGCTGGTCTCTGGGGAGATACATCTAGCTAGCTAAGTCAGCCATGATTTTGGAGTGACAGTGGAATCAACCAATTACATTTTGACTTAATGGGTGGGACCGTTTTTACAAAAACTTATGGAAAGTTCTGCCTACTTGAAGGCCAACAGGTCACTGCACAATAGAGAGCAGTAGTTTTCCCAGGGTCTAGCTAGCTAGCTTTTGTTGTTGGCTAGTTTGCAGGGGCTGCAGCAGGTGTTATCAAAGAGGATGTGTTGCTAATTTGTTAGCTTCTTCCTTTTCAAGAATAACTTTCAACAAGAAGTTAAGTTTCAAATTATCATCATCTGGTGAGTGGAACTGTGTTTCTTATTGCAGCGCGGTTGCTGTTGTTAGCCATCTCTTTGAAAATAACATGTGCATTTAAAGTGGAACTGACAGCATTTTAACAACATGAAATCTTATTTAAATCTGTTCATATACACCCCCAGGAAGAATATTATACTTTTTCTTACAATGTTTGGGAATTACGTATACTAAGGCATTTGTGAAAATTTTATAGCAATATAGAGTGGGAAAGGGGCCGTGCGTTTGGACAATTAATAGACACTGCAGTAAATAAAAATGAATAAAGTTATCTGTCTTTTCCAGCACCGGAGTCTACAAAGAACGATGCGCTATAGCCAATCAGAGCTACAGTAGACCTTTATACAAACAAGCCATTTGCCACACGGGCCTGTCATCATTCACTTTGAACTGGACTGTGTGTTTACAGGCACTTGCAACAGCGTGACTTTAGATCATTAGAATGCATTCCCCAAAAGCCACAAAATACACCTGAATGGATTTCTACAAATATGTAAACACCACGGGAGTCCTCTTACATTTGGGAACTTTACAGTCATATTGATCAAACAACCATGAAAAGGTAGGCTCTCTCTCAGTTATGCACATCAACAACAACAACAACATCAACAACTAATGCTAGCCAGAGCAAGATGAGCTAAAATCTAACGAAGGAACATTAGATAAACCCTCTCAAACTTGCACTGATAAACGATGTGGAATTGTAGCCTGCTCGTCCTTTTGCAGCTTGCCTGCCAATGCATGCTTGTCCCAACCAAGCACACAAGCTAACTGGATATAGTTGGCTAGCTTGCTAGCTAGCTACTTCCAGACACAAATGAGAGAACACCTCACTCTGACCATTTTACTCACCGTAGCAGAGCTGGTTAGGCTGTTTACATGTTATCTAGAGCGTTCTTGACTAACTTACTTTTTTTCCCTTCGTTTACTGACACCGGTCATATTCAGTGGGGGTTGCACGTTCGTAAATTAATCTGTTGTTCTGCGCTCTGGCACACTCAGACAAGAGTACTCTGAAATCGGAGTAGATAGCCAGAGTGAATTTGCGAACGCAAGGGATATGCTAACTGAATAACAGTCATTCAAGTTCTTGCTTGCTAACCAAATAACACCTGCATCTCTAGCTGTGTATAGCCACTGAAAAACTATATGAGCGGAAAAAGTCACTCACTCACCCACTCCTCCAATGGCATGACATGACATCCTCCTAGCAGCTAGCTAGCTAGCTATCGTTAGGCTCTGTGTTTTTAGCTTGCTACATACAGTGGGGGAAAAAAGTATTTAGTCAGCCACCAATTGTGCAAGTTCTCCCACTTAAAAAGATGAGAGAGGCCTGTAATTTTCATCATAGGTACACGTCAACTATGACAGACAAATTGAGAAAAAAAAATCCAGAAAATCCCATTGTAGGATTTTTTATGAATTTATTTGCAAATTATGGTGGAAAATAAGTATTTGGTCACCTACAAACAAGCAAGATTTCTGGCTCTCACAGACCTGTAACTTCTTCTTTAAGAGGCTCCTCTGTCCTCCACTCGTTACCTGTATTAATGGCACCTGTTTGAACTTGTTATCAGTATAAAAGACACCTGTCCACAACCTCAAACAGTCACACTCCAAACTCCACAATGGCCAAGACCAAAGAGCTGTCAAAGGACACCAAAAACAAAATTGTAGACCTGCACCAGGCTGGGAAGACTGAATCTGCAATAGGTAAGCAGCTTGGTTTGAAGAAATCAACTGTGGGAGCAATTATTAGGAAATGGAAGACATACAAGACCACTGATAATCTCCCTCGATCTGGGGCTCCACGCAAGATCTCACCCCGTGGGGTCAAAATGATCACAAGAACGGTGAGCAAAAATCCCAGAACCACACGGGGGGACCTGGTGAATGACCTGCAGAGAGCTGGGACCAAAGTAACAAAGCCTACCATCAGTAACACACTACGCCGCCAGGGACTCAAATCCTGCAGTGCCAGACGTGTCCCCCTGCTTAAGCCAGTACATGTCCAGGCCCGTCTGAAGTGCATTTGGATGATCCAGAAGAGGATTGGGAGAATGTCATATGGACAGATGAAACCAAAATATAACTTTTTGGTAAAAACTCAACTCGTCATGTTTGGAGGACAAAGAATGCTGAGTTGCATCCAAAGAACACCATACCTACTGTGAAGCATGGGGTTGGAAACATCATGCTTTGGGGCTGTTTTTCTGCAAAGGGACCAGGACGACTGATCCGTGTAAAGGAAAGAATGAATGGGGCCATGTATCGTGAGATTTTGAGTGAAACCCTCCTTCCATCAGCAAGGGCATTGAAGATGAAACGTGGCTGGGTCTTTCAGCATGACAATGATCCCAAACACACCGCCCGGGCAACGAAGGAGTGGCTTCGTAAGAAGCATTTCAAGGTCCTGGAGTGGCCTAGCCAGTCTCCAGATCTCAACCCCATAGAAAATCTTTGGAGGGAGTTGAAGGTCTGTGTTGCCCAGCGACAGCCCCAAAACATCACTGCTCTAGAGGAGATCTGCATGGAGGAATGGGCCAAAATACCAGCAACAGTGTGTGAAAACCTTGTGAAGACTTACAGAAAACGTTTGACCTGTGTCATTGCCAACAAAGGGTATATAACAAAGTATTGAGAAACTTTTGTTATTGACCAAATACTTATTTTCCACCATCATATGCCAATAAATTCATTAAAAATCCTACAATGTGATTTTCTGGATTTTTTTTTCTCATTTTGTCTGTCATAGTTGACGTGTACCTATGATGAAAATTACAGGCCTCTCTCATCTTTTTAAGTGGGAGAACTTGCACAATTGGTGGCTGACTAAATACTTTTTTTCCCCACTGTAAATAGATACGCTAGACTATTACCCACATTATGACTGACTTGTGATCATTGGAAATTGCTAGTTTGATTGTATTGCCATTCCCAACCTTAGTTACATTCGTCAGTTTTTGTCCAGAATATTGAGTAATTGAAACTGATACAGTGCATCCCGAATGGAGGCAGCAAACAATGTACCAGGCCAGCTGTGATTTACAACCTGATAGCAATATTTTTTGGACTACCAAGAAATGTATTGGTGAATTATATTAATCATGCATTGAACTGCATCCATCTATTGTGCCAACAATGCCTTAGTGTACTTCATGGGACGCTGAGTCAAATATAAACTTTTTTTAAAACCTCTTATGAAGTTGGTTTTGTAGCATAAACTGGAAATTTCATAATTTTGACTGATATTATGCTTGTCTGTTTGTTTCATATCTGCAAAGTAGTTAAAACGCTGTCAGTTCCACTTTAAACTTTAGGTCACAAGTTATTTGTGTGCTAAACCTGCCATGTTTTTTGCAATGGGAAGTAATAGTTGTAAATTTAGATTGGGAAATGCTTAATGGTTGTGTTTTTGTATTCTTATGATTGGGACCTACTGGCTTATTATGTTCGAGTTTATGGAAAGCTTATCCTTTAACATCATGCTGTGTATTGCTGCTGTCTTTCCATCAGCCCTATGCACATCCTGGAGAAGTGGGTATACTCTAATTTTGCCAAAAGGTTCCCAAACGGCCTGCCCAGTGAAGGAACGACACAATGTGTGAAAAATCCTGTTTTCCTATTTTAAAAAAGAAAAAGAGTTTTCCTAACAATATTTCTCATTTTCACTCTCAAATGTGATGGTCTAAGTCCACAACAATGCTTAAACCACATCAATCTGATCGGGGGGCCTGTCAGGGCCTGGCTCCCCAGTGGGTGGGCCTGTGTCCAACCAGGCTCATCCATGTCTACGCCCCTGATGCAAACAGCCATGATGACAATTGCGCATCACAAATAGCCTACTAACCAACACTTGCTTTGTCATTATGGGTAATTGTGTGTAGATTGCTGTGAAAAAAATAATTGTTTATCCATTTTAGAATAAGGCTGTAACGTAACAAAATCTGGAAAAAGTCAAGGGGTCTGAATACTTTCCGGCAGTGTCATTGATAAGTCGTATACCTCCACTACACTACTTTGATACGCATCAGTAGGGATTAAGAAGTGAGTATACGCAATACCCACTGAAAAAAAGTGGGTATACGGTTTATACCTGCGTATACCCTCCACTTGTCACGCTCTGGCTCCGGGACTTTGTATGTTGAGCCAGGGTGTGTTCGTTTTGGTTGGTTGTCTTTGGTTGTGTTGTCTTGGTTTGGTCAATGACTCCCAATCGGAGGTAACGAGTGTCAGCTGTCGGCTCGTTATCTCTGATTGGGAGCCATATTTAAACTGTGTGTTTTCACCTTGTGGTTGTGGGTTTTTGTTCCGTGTTTCTGTCAGTGCTTCTGTTGGACTTCACGATCGTGTTTAGTTTTGTATTACGTGCTTTACTTATTAAAGTCATCATGTTCGCTCAACGCGCTGCGTATTGGTCTGCTCATTTTCAAGACGATCGTGACACCACTACACCACTAGCCCTTTGTGTTTTACAAAACTGTTACGGTTGCTGTCCTTTCAGAATCACAAACCTGTCACACACTGAAGTTCTATAGGTTTGCCACTGCGCAAACATGTCTATAATAGATAAGGCTATTAAGATATTAATGTTTCAAGAAAGGAGTGTATATATTTGGCCTGGCGAAGTGGTTTTATGCTCAGACAATTATTATGATGTTTTTACTCTGCTGGTCTCGGGAAGAAATTAGGAGGACACAGAGACAAGACCGAGACACTCAATATGTGGTCTCGAGACCAAGAACGGTCTCGAGTACTACAACACTGACGCGCAGCAAACCTGGTCTCCATTCTGATGTGTAAATGTCTTCCCCACTCAGTTACACGGTAATACAAAGTAATTACATTGTCTTGTTAGCTTAATAGCATAACCCTGACGTGTTGGGTATATCATCTGAAGAGCTCTTGAGAAGGAGGCAGAGACCTGCAGGGTGTTCATTACTTGTCAAAATGTTGTTAAAGTAGACTCAGCGAAATGACGTTGTCACGAGTAGCACCACAGATAGAGATGAGCGAGATGCAACACTTCGCTCTCACACAGTCACACACAGTATCTGCGCATGTGCATAAGTTCGCTTCATGCTGTTAGAGCGTGGTAGCACCAAACCAGCCGAGAAGTTGAGCCTCGCTCTTCAATGCTCTTAGTTGTTGTGGAAATTGGCCCACTATGTGGTTTACTTTGTGCATCTATGTCATATTGCTGAGTCCACCTTTAAGATGGATCCCCTGGCAAAACACTAATAGGCACTAGAGACCCACGCAAAAAGGGTGCAAACACACACACACACATACACTACTGTTCAAAAGTTTGGGGTCACTTAGAAATTTCCTTGTTTTCCATGAAAACATACATGAAATGAGTTAGAATAGGAAATATAGCAAAATGCATAGGAAATGTAGTCATTGACAAGGTTAGAAATAATGATTTTTAATTGAAATAATAATAGTGTCCTTAAAACTTTGCTTTCGTCAAATAATTCTCAATTTGCAGCAATTACAGCCTTGCAGACCTTTGGTATTCTAGTTGTCAATTTGTTGAGGTAATCTGAAGAGATTTCACCCCATGCTTCCTGAAGCACCTCCCACAAGTTGGATTGGCTTGATGGGCACTTCTTACGTACCATACAGTCAAGCTGCTCCCACAACAGCTCAATAAGGTTGAGATCCGGTGACTTTGCTGGCCATTACATTATAGACATAATACCAGCTGACTGCTTCTTCCCTAAATAGTTATTGCATAGTTTGGAGCTGTGCTTTGGGTCATTGTCCTGTTGTAGGTGGCCAGTCTGAGATATGGCTTTTTCTTTGCAACTCTGCCTAGAAGGTCAGCATCCCGGAGTCGCCTCTTCACTGTTGATGTTGAGACTGGTGTTTTGCGGGTACTATTTAAGGAAGCTGACAGTTGAGGACCTGTGAGGCGTCTGTTTCTCAAACTAGACACTCTAATGTATTTGTCTTCTTGCTCAGTTGTGCACCGGGGCCTCCCACTCCTCTTTCTATTCTGGTTATAGCCAGTTTGCGCTGTTCTGTGTAGTACACAGCGTTCAGTTTCTTGGCAATTTCTCACATGGAATAGCCTTCATTTCTCAGAACAAGAATAGACAGTTATTTGTTTCTGGCCATTTTGAGCCTGTAATCGAACCCACAATTGCTGATGCTCCAGATACTCAACTAGTCTCAAGAAGGCCAGTTTTATAGCTTCTTTAATCAGCACAACAGTTTTCAGCAGTGCTAACATAATTGCAAAAGGGTTTTCTATTGATCAATTAGCCTTTTAAAATGATACACTTTTTTGCCATTGGAACACAGGACTGATGGTTGCTGATAATGGGCCTCTGTACGCCTATGTAGATATTCCATAAAAAAACAGCCATTTCCAGCTAGAATAGCCATTTACAACATGAAGAATGTCTACCCTGTATTTCTGATCAATTTGCTGTTATTTTAATGGACAAAAAAAATTGCATTTCTTTTCGAAAACAAGGACATTTCTAAGTGACCCCAACCTTTTGAACAGTAGTGTACATACATCCATACAGACAAACACATATTGCCATGTCAACAGCATTAGCTTTGTTTGCTCTATCAGAATAGCAACAGCTTACACTATACTGTTATTATGGTGGTGATTTGACAAAATAACAATCATGGTCTTGAATTGGACTCGCATTTTTCTGGTCTCGATCACTTGACTCGGTCTCGGACCCCTTGTCCCCCTCCCGGTCTCGGTATTGACTCGATCTCGCCCCCTCTCCGGTCTTGACTCGGACTCGATTTGCTCCGGTCTTGAATCGGGCTCATTTTAGGTGGTCTCAAACTCAACACTGCTGCGCGTTTAGGATATTTTCTCACTAGCATTATTCTGCCCACTCATATCAATTAACACCAGTTGGCTGTGAGAGGTGGTCCTCTGTAGCTCAGCTGGTAGAGCACGGCGCTTGTAACGCCAAGGTAGTGGGTTCGATCCCCGGGACCACCCATACACACAAAAAAAAAATGTATGCACGCATGACTGAAAGCGTCTGCTAAATGGCATATTATTATTATTAGTTGAAGTTGGAAGTTTACATACACTTAGGTTGGAGTCATTTAAACTCGTTTTTCAACCACTCCACACATTTCTTGTTAACAAACTATAGTTTTGGCAACTCGGTTAGGACATCTACTTTGTGCATGACACAAGTAATTTTTCCAACAATTGTTTACAGACAGATTATTTCACTTATAATTCACTGTATCACAATTCCAGTGGGTCAGAAGTTTACATACACTAAGTTGACTGTGCCTTTAAACAGCTTGGAAAATTCCAGAAAATTATGTCATGGCTTTAGAAGCTTCTGATAGGCTAATTGACATCATTTGAGTCAATTGGAGGTGTACCTGTGGATGTATTTCAAGGCCTACCTTCAAACTCAGTGCCTCTTTGCTTGACATCATGGGAAAATCAAAAGAAATCAGCCAAGACCTCAGAAAAAAAATTGTAAACCTCCACAAGTCTGGTTCATCCTTGGGAGCAATTTCCAAACGCCTGAAGGTACCACGTTCATCTGTACAAACAATAGTACGCAAGTATAAACACCATGGGACCACGCAGCTGTCATACCGCTCAGAAAGGAGACGCGTTCTGTCTCCTAGAGATGAACGTACTTTGGTGCGAAAGTGCAAATCAATCCCAGAACAACAGCAAAGGACCTTGTGAAGATGCTGGAGGAAACGGGTACAAAAGTATCTATATCTACAGTAAACTAGTCCTATATAACCTGAAAGGCCGCTCAGCAAGGAAGAAGCCACTGCTCCAAAACCGCCATAAAAAAGCCAGACTACGGTTTGCAACTGCACATGGGGACAAATATCATACTTTTTGGAGAAATGTCCTCTGGTCTGATGAAACAAAAATAGAACTGTTTGTCCATAATGACCATTGTTATGTTTGGAGGAAAAGGGGGGTTGCTTGCAAGCTGAAGAACACCATCCCGACCGTGAAGCACGGGGGTGGCAGCACCATGCTGTGGTGGTGCTTTGCTGCAGGAGGGACTGGTGCACTTCACAAAATAGATGGCATCATGAGGAAGGAAAATGATGTGGATATATTGAAGCATCATCTCAAGACATCAGTCAGGAAGTTAAAGCTTGGTCGCAAATGGGTCTTCCAAATGGACAATGACCCCAAGCATACTTCCAAAGTTGTGGCAAAATGGCTTAAGGACAACAAAGTCAAGGTATTGGAGTGGCCATCAAAAATCCCTGACCTCAAGCCTATAGAAAATGTGTGGGCAGAATTGAAAAAGCGTGTGCGAGCAAGGAGGCCTACAAACCTGACTCAGTTACACCAGCTCTGTCAGGAGGAATGGGCCAAAATTCACCCAACTTATTGTGGGAAGCTTGTGGAAGGCTACCCGAACGTTTGACCCAAGTTAAACAATTTAAAGGCAATGCTACCTAATACTAATTGAGTGTATGTAAACTTCTGACCCACTGGGAATGTGATGAAAGAAATAAAAGCTGAAATAAATAATTCTCTCTACTATTATTCTGACATTTCACATTCTTAAAATAAAGTGGTGATCCTAACTGACCTAAGACAGGGAATTTTTACTAGGATTAAATGTCAGGAATTGTGAAAAACTGAGTTTAAATGTATTTGGCTAAGGTGTATGTAAACTTCTGACTTCAACTGCATATACAAAAGTATGTGGACACCTCTTTAAATGAGTGGATTCGGCTATTTCAGCCACACCTGTTGCTGACAGGTGTATACAATCGAGCACACAGCCATGCAATCTCCATAGACAAACATTGGCAGTAGAATGGCCTTACTGAAGAGCTCAGTGACTTTCAACGTGGCACCGTCATAGGATGCCACCTTTCTAACAAGTCAGTTCGTTAAATTTCTGCCCTGCTAGAGCTGCCCCGGTCAACTGTAAGTGCTGTTATTGTGAAGTGGAAACATCTAGGAGCAACAACGGCTCAACTGCGAAGTGGTAGGCCACACAAGCTCATAGAACGGGACTGCTGGGTGCTGAAGCGCATAGCGTGTAAAAATTGTCTGTCCTCAGTTGCAACACTCACTACAGAGTTCCGAACTGCCTCTGGAAGCAACGTCAGCACAATAACTGTTCGTCGGGAGCATCATGAAATGGGTTTCCATGGCAGAGCAGCTGCACACAAGCCTAAGATCACCATGCGCAATGCCAAGCGTCGGCTGGAGTGGTGTAAAGCTTGCCGCCATTGGACTCTGGAGCAGTGGAAAGTAATGAGTGATGAATCATGTTTCAATCAGGCAGTGATGAGTGATGAATTACTCTTCATGCCAGGGGAACGCTACCTGCCCCAATGCATGGTGCCAACTGTAACGTTTGGTGGAGGTGGAATAATGGTCTGATGCTGTTTTTCATGGTTCGGGCTAGGCCCCTTAGTTCCAGTGAAGGGAAATCTTAACGCTACAGCATACAATGACATTCTAGACAATTCTGTGCTTCCAACTTGGTGGCAACAGTTTGGGGAAGGCCCTTTCCTGTATCAGCATGACAATGCCCCCCGTGCACAAAGCGAGGTCCATACAGAAATGGTTTGTCGAGATCAGTGTGGAAGATCTTGACTGGCCTGCACAGAGCCCTGACTTCAACCCCATCGAACATCTTTGGGATGAATTGGAATGCCGACTGCGAGTCAGGCCTAATCGCCCAACATCAGTGCCCGATCCCACTAATGCTCTTGTGGCTGAATGGAAGCAAGTCCCCGCAGCAATGTTCCAACATCTAGTGTAAAGCCTTCCCAAAAGAGTGGTGGCTGTTATAGCAGCAAAGGGGGGACCAACTCCATATTAATTCCCATGATTTCGGAATGCGATGTTCGACGTGCAGGTGTCCACATACTTTTGGTCATGTAGTGTATGTGTACGTACTGTATGCAGTCATGTGGCAGGTCTAGCGTGCGGGGGTGTAAAATCTTGGTTCTTGAGGGCTACTTCATGCATGAAATTTCATATGACGATTTAAGTCATTTAGGTCATCGGCTAGAATGTCAAGGGACCTGGCTTTAAACAGTGGCAGATTACATGAAAAGGTGAGAACCAGAGGGGGCACTTAAGCCTACAAAGCTTGGAGTTGTAGAGGTACAATTCATATACAGACAGTGCCATTTTATGCTACATGTACATCCAGTTTTGCCTGATTGTTGATGCAGCAACAGCAACATAATCCCCTCAGCTACCGTGGCAGATTGCACAAAGATGGGCAGACAGAGTAAATATTTGAACAAAGCGTAGATCAATGAAAAATCAAGAGGGGCCCCCGAAAAATAAATCTCCCAGGCAGACAAACATTAAAATCATGACAAGGACAAAGTGTTCCTGTATTTTTTAAGTGCGGCCCTCTTTGTCCCCCAGTTCTGATTAATTCATGAGGAACAGCCAAGCCGGCCCACATCTACCCTTATTCATGCTTTTTTTATTTATTCCTTCCTTAACTAATCAAGGATATGATCATTACTCAGGAAGATACAGGGGTGAACCCCCAAACCCCTGGCAGGTCAGGGGAAGGCCGCTGCCCTCATTGTGGTTGCCACACCAGTGACGGTGACTCTCGGATAGAAAATGGTGATAGATACACCCTCGACTGATAACCCTCAAGGCCGTTTGTCAATGGATTGGGATGAAAGAGAGCCCAACAGAGTTGTATAAGGATGGAACTGACGTAGAACACAAGCAAGGATGGTGTCAGAGCTCAGGGCTCATGGCACGGAGACTGTGCTGCTGTCCCCGGGGCATTGGTCTCCCGGCCGGCCTGGACTGGAAGCGAAGCGGTGACCACACTGCCAACGGGAGCAGCACAGGAAGTGGAGGGGGGACAAAAGGTCACTGCTGGAGGAATGTGGTGGCCGGGTTCCATTTACGACGTGCTCGCCCAATCAGACGCCAGCTTGGTGAGCGGCCAACTTGGAAGACGAGAGAGCGCCTTGGCTTACAGGAATGGGAGATGGAAGGGGGAGGGAGAGGGGGTGGCTTGAGCAGTGTGAGGCTCAGTAGCAAAACAAAATGAATGGAGTATGAGTACAACACATTGAGGTTTGCGTGCTGGACGCCACCCAATTAATGGAATACTCCCATCGTGATTACTAATTAAGGTCATTAATACACATGCGAACAGGGGAAAGGCTAACGGTCTCTCTCCCTGCCTCGCTCTCTCCTTTCTACATAGCTCGCCTCGTTCTGGAATCGCTTTTGGGGAGAGAGAGGCATTTTGGAAGAGGTCTGCTGCTGGCCGCACTTCAGTTGAGATTCTCATCTGCACATAATTCACTTTCAAAGGGCAGAGGGGCTATGGAGAGAATCCTTAATTGCGCCGGCATCGTGTACAACATATAAACATTTGTCTATCTCGGCCCCTCTAATGAGAAACCAATAATGGATACAAACAGCAATCACTTGCCTTTCTCTCTGTCCACTTCCCCGAAAAGCCATACGGGACAATCCGAAACAGGGCTTTTTGGAGAGCGCAACCTCATTCATCAATTCTCTTTTATGCTCGGAATCATGCAATACTATACTCAGCCATCAATGTAGCTATAAATCTCTCTTTATAGGGACTAACATGGCAGATATTTCTCAATTAAAAGGTCATTCTGTGCTAGGGGGTTAGTGTATGGATGCAGGCAATTGTAATGGAGAATGTGTGTAATTCTAGAAATCGATGCCCCACTTTATATAATATATATTTTCTACAGGATCATTAGGGAAAGGTACCAGTTTATATTGCTATATCACTACAATTGTTATTATGTACACAGACACTGAGAATAATGACAGTGTGTTGGAAATTAATTGTATTTAAACCTTCATTAAAACCTGTAATTATTTCACAGCAAGACGCCATATCGGGAGTTTGTTTGCAAATCCTTGAAAGTGCATTACTGAAGTGCCGTGCCATATTGTGTAGTGTACCTTCTATGTAATTACCATGTGGATTTAATTATCATCTAATATAATAACATATGCCTTTTAGCAGACGCTTTTATCCAAAGCGACAGAGTCATACAGACATACAATTTCATAAATGCCGACAGACAATTTGTTCATTCGACATGGTGGGATCTTTTTGTGTTGGTAAAATTAATTATGTGAGAAATTGCGGTGGAAATGCCTTCATGCGCAAATACTAATATAATAAACATCATATCGAAGTAAACTTGGAGTCACGCGATGATATGTTGTGTGGTCCTCCCACTACAACTCAGGAAACTATGCAGTTTATTAGGCAACAAATGAAATAAGTTATGATGAACTTCACAGGGTGGTGAAAGTGCACGTGATGAGCTTGATACTCATTTCCAATAGATATTGAGGGTCTTATTCTTGTGACATGATGATCGATGCTTGGCTGCCGTTTGACAAATAAAAATAATATTGCTCTTATCCATAATAATCTCATAATGTAGGTTGTCTACCTGCACTGTATCTGTGAGCTGTTGAGCTGTTGCAGATGTTAGAATCTTCGCATGAAAATCTGTCGCAAATTGAATGGAAACCTAGCTATTGAGGAACAACAACAGGCAGCTGAGAAGAGAACAAAGCCGTGGGAGCCAATCATCTCATCTAATTTCCCACAATCCAGTGCGGTGTTGCCCCGCCAGGCGGGCTTGGTGAATCTCAGCCTCAGCAGCCTTATCTCCTGGAGGAGGAAACGGAGGTCCTTTTTAAAGGGCTGAGGTCATTTCTTCTTCCTCAGGGCTCATACAAGGAAAATGTCTCCATTTGGTCAGCCCCTGCTTTCCTTCAAATGCCTGAGCTGCCTTTTTCAAGCTTTTAAGAAGCCCTTGTGGCCTCGGGATGGCAAATTAGTGGCTTCGGTTCCCCCAGACCCTCAGATGAAGCTTACCCATATCTCACTCCTACTAAATGAGAAACATCCAAAGGGAACCAGAGGGTACAATAGAGGGAGAGAAAGAGAGAGAATGCCTCCCCTCTTACCCACAGAGCTTGACGACCCTTAAGCCTTTCACAACTTCCTGTTCACATTGCTCTCCGTTTGGTCCAGGGCGTGAGTCAGCGATGGGAAGATGGAGAGGCTCATTCAGGGCCTGTGCGATGCAGAGGTGTAAGGCAGCCACGCTGTGATGCTAGGCAGGTGGAGGATTGATAGATCTGCTGCTGGCTGCTGCAGGAGCCATAGAGTCCTAAGGCAGATGGATGAGTGTGTGGCTGGGGGTGTAGGCTTTGTGTGGGGGAGAGGAGAGGCTGTACTATGCTAGCCTCAATGTGATTGTGCACTCTTTGCGAGTGTGTTTTTCAGAGTGGGGTCTGAAATCATTGACGCCCTTGATAAAGATGAGCAAAAATGACTGTATAAAATAAATAATTCAAATTCTGAGCTATATTGTATTAAAAAAAAGAAGGGAAATTATATTATTTTATCCTGCTAGAGCACGATGAGCCAAGTAAAACCCATACGACCAAACCCTCCCCTAACCTGGACGATGCTGGGCCAATTGTGCGCTGCCCTATGGGACTCCCGATTACGGCCAGTTGTGATACAGCCTGGGATCGAACCCGGGTCTGTAGTGATGCCTCTAGCACTGCAATGCAGTGCCTTAGACCGCTGCGTCACTCGGGAGGCCCTCATTTTCAATAATCTTGACTCCTACCCTTTTTGAGAATTGTTTTAATCACTTGTTAAACAAAATATCTTACTCTGAGTAATTGTATTAGTACAAAATAATTTATAATAATTTAATAGAAATTTAATAGAATTTAATAGAATTTCCTCTTTTTTTGTATACAATATAGCTCAGTATGTGTATTATTTATTTTATACAGTCATTGTTGCTCATCTTTTATCAAGGGTGTCAATAATTATTATGTGAGTGTGTTTGTACGTTCATGCTTGCTTGTGTGAATGTGTGTGTGTGCGTGCGAGCGAGCATTCATGTACATATGTGTGTGTACAGTGGGGGAAAAAAGTACGTTTGCCCACTGACAAAGAAATGATCAGTCTATAATTTTAATGGTAGGTTTATTTGAACAGTGAGAGACAGAATAACAACAAGTCCTAAGTCATGTTTTGCAGAGGGGTCAAATACTTATTTCCCTCATTAAAATGCAAATCAATTTATAACATTTTTGACATGCGTTTTTCTGGATTTTTGTGGTGTTATTCTGTCTCTCACTGTTCAAATAAACCTACCATTAAACTTATAGACTGATCATGTCTTTGTCAGTGGGCAAACGTACAAAATCAGCAGGGGATCAAATACTTTTTTCCCTCACTGTATATGCATGCTTGTGTGAATGTGTGTGTGTGTGTGTGTGTGTCCATAATAATAATAATAATAATAATAATTTATGAAACTTTTATAGCGCTTTTCATTACAATCTCAAAGTGCTTTAAGCAAAAAAACTAAAAAGACATGCAATTTTGGAAAACAAAAACAAATAGTTAATAGCCGATCATGGCAGGCAGGGTAGTTCATTCATGGCTTGAGCAGTCAGCACCAGGAGAGGCAGTTCGGAGATGAAACGGAGGGGGGTCACATCCAGGGGGTTTCAGACTGGTCCAGAGCCGTTCATCAGGGCAGCCTGGACCTTTCCATCTCTGAAGCAGCGCTTCTCAGTAAAAGTCTCTGAAGATAAACTCCTTGGGTAGAACTCCCCCACTACCGATGTGTAGCACCCACCTGGGTGAAGCCACGACAGCCACCACAAAAGCAGCCAAAAAACTGCTCAAAACTTCCACTTCAACGAGCCTGCCATCTCCAAACACTATCCCCTTACTTCGAATCAAAACATAGCTAGCTAGTTTGCTAGCAAGTTAGCTAGCTGAGCTTCTTGATGACAGTGAAGATTTGCCAGTCATGCCATGCCGATAGCTAACAAATTAGCTAACAAAAACCACATTTTTGAAAGAAATGCAATCAAAGGTACAAATAAATGATTACATATTTACAAATGTACATGTGTACCTAGCCTAGGCTGCTATTCCGGCACTATGGCAACGATGGACCATGCGTGCATTTGTGTGTGCATTTGTGTGTGACACTTGTACAGTGCCCAGCACATCTCTGTCTCCCTACAACAAATATGTTGCTCTCCCACTCTTTTCTCTCAGTGCATCTCACATGTTTTTCATCTTTCCCAGAGATGACTGGTTGCTGACCTCTTGCACCCTCCCCTTTTCTCACGCTTTACTGCATGCTCACTGATCTGAACTAAATACAAATAACACAGGATAGGAGGAAGGGGGAATTGGCCCGGCTTGTTCCCAGTTCGGTGTCTGTCTGATGGTGCCACCGTGTTAAAAAAGCACTGCTTCTGACATTTAAACAAGCGCCAGGTCAAAAGGGCAGACGACTGAAAACAAAGTGATACTGGATCAGGGTGACGCGGTGCTCTTTTGATGACAGACACAAAGCATGCTCTGACCCATACCTGCCTTCCTGCTTCTCTTTGAGGGGAAATGCATTCACCTTTACAAGGATGGAGAGGGGGAGAGACCATCTTTTGAAAGGCAAAAATCTATTTAGAAGCAGATTGTGTAGACTAGAGTAACCTCTGAACATTGATGTTATCATAAAAAGGTCTATGGGCATGCTACAACATTGGTCTCTCACTAGAAGACAATAATAAAAAATTAATGCTGGTCAGGGTCAAGAAAAGAAAAACACAGGCCCTCTGTGTCAAGCTCTCTCAAATCTGAAATATATTGCACATGTATTTCAACATCAGTATGAAAGGAATGAGGCCCTGGTTGTCAATAGTGATCAGAGACATAGGTTACATTAGAGGGGTATGCCAGAGATCTGCCTTTATACAGAAACACATGGCTTCTGATGAGGCCTTTGAACTATTACACTCTCTCTCTCTCTCTCTGTATCTCTCTCTCTCTCTCTCTCTCTCTCTCTCTCTCTCTCTCTCTCTCTCTCTCTCTCTCTCTCTCTCTCTCTCTCTCTCTCTCTCTCTCTCTCTCTCTCTCTCTCTCTCTCTCTCTCTCTCTCTCTCTCTCTCTCTCTCTCTCTCTCTCTCTCTCTCTCTCTCTCTGTACCTCTCTCTCTCTCTCTCTCAGGGCTGGACCATCATTTCCACTCGTAAAAAAGGATGCTTATACTAGCTCTTGGCATCTCGGCAGCGCTGCATTCCAGGCGGGTGAGGTATGGGAAACTGGTCTCCCACACCCGTGAGCACAGAGCAGAGTGCCTGGCCCTTCAGATCATAACTCACCAGGCCAGTGCCTGGACACAGAGAGGCTCTACTGTATTTCATCATCACACCCTGCAATTTACTTCTCACCTCTGATGTACCCATACTCTCCCTCAATCCTCTCTCCCTGTTTTCCTCGACCGATGGGTCCATCTGTCCTCCTAACAAGGGGCACAGGCTGACTTTTGATTGCCTACATGAGTCACCAGCAAAACACTAACATTTTAGCAGACGGTCTTATCCAGAGCAACTTACAGGTGCAATAAGGGTTAAGTGCCTTGCTCAAGGGAACATCGGCATATTTTTCACCTAGTTGTCTCGGGGATTCGATCCAGGGACCTTTCGGTTACTGGCCCAAAGCTCTTAACCACTAGGCTACCTGCCGCCCCACACAAAGGCAGTTAAGCCAATCCGAGGGTTTTCCAGCCTCCACATTTGACCCGGCACACAACGGGTGGGATCCATCCAGGTAAGGACGGCTAGGATGCGGCTTCACCTTGAAGGGGGTCGTGTTACTGAGTGAGGAAGCTGCAAAAAGCAATTAAAATTATTGATGGAAGTTCAATAGCGCTTAAACAGTGCTGCCAGACACCTCGGGGCAAGTACCAGACTAATCAGGTTTTTTTCTCCTCCTCCAAGACTCAGGCTGGCTTTGGCCAATAAAGGACTCTACATACTCCACGCAAATGGAGCGACGGAGATGCCGCTGAATATTTGGAACGGACCGCATACAACACTCTGTCGCTGTGTTTGCGTAGAGTGTGTAACAGGCTTAAGAGGAGAGTGAACAAAAGGAAAACTACTGAAATATATTTACAGTACTGTACCAGCTCGGCTGGAGCAGGGAATAGCTCTACGAATAGCTTGAGACGTAAGACGAGAGTGATAGTAATGAATGTTTAACTAAACCATACTTGCCTGTTAGCCTTCTAATTGGATATGTACACTTAATTAGCAATGTGAAAATGAGCCGCTAATATCACGGCTCCATTGTTTGGTTTGCTGTGTCAACATTATATTCATAGTGAGTATACAGACGGCACAGGCTAATGCTGTTTTCCAAGATCCGGTTAGCTAGGGAGGGGTTGCACAACAACTGCCTATCCTCTGACGTCCTTCCAGCGAGCGAGCTTCATCACAAGGCCTAGTTGTTTACCTCCATCCTTCCTCCAGCTAGCACTACCTGCTAAATCATTGATTTACAACATGCAGGCGCTTCCTTGACTGAGGTCTTTGTTTATGCCAGGGCTTGGCTCCGAACGCTTCCTATGACAACATCTGCCTTGAAGAGTGATCGTCACGCCACAGACGGTGGCAGACACAAGGCTCTCGTGGCTAACACAAGGCTCAGCATGTGCACTGCATAGGGAATAGGGTGCCATTTGGGATACAGTGACCTTGGTGACGTACCTTTGCACTGGTTGGTGTTCTTGTCCAGGATCGCCTTAGTTGACACTATTTTTCCATATCTGTGAAGAGAAAAGAGATGACAGAGCATTTTAGTATTACACTTTAGACTGGCTTTATGACCTTAGGCTAGGCATGCCATCACTCAAATAGACATCAATAATTTAAGGTGCATCCTCCATGTTTTCCATATGTGTATAACTACCAGTCGTAAAGTTGGAAAAAGTTGCACTAATGTCAAAAATTAATCAACGCTTCATAACAACATTTGGCGAAGCAGAGTAACATTTTAGAATGACCAGGCGGAATGGTTATAGAACATAACAACATCGGGAATATTCTTAGAATTCAGTAATGCTATTACCATTACAGTAGGCTATTTGTCCTCTCTCAATTCTCTAACCTTCACTTGGCCTATTCAATAAATAAATGTAGCGAGCCACGAATGCTCTTTTGATAACCATTACCGCTGTTGGGAAATGAACAGCGGAAGTTAACACATCGGGAATGTCGACTACCACTTCATCTCTCCCATTAATTAAACAACTGCACTACGACTCGCTGCGGCAAAAACTCATCGGACTGTGTGTGGACTCGAGGATGACTGCATCAGGCAGCGCTGTGTGTGTGTGCCTGCCTGTGTGTTTGTTACCTTGTGTATGCGTGCATGCCTGTACATGCCCTTGTGTGTGTGTGTGTAGGAAATAAAGCTTCTCTCTCAGTACATAGGGAAGTGTGGAGCTTCCTGGCCCATATTTCACCAGCAGGGGATAATTGTGCAATTTCTCAATGCACAGTGGAGACTCTATTTACTGCATGCTGCGGTGGGGTGGGTGGCAGTAATGATCTGATGAGCACAAAGAGGAAAACTACAGCCTGACACGCAGCCTCCTGGATACCAATCAGACTATTGTCTTGATGGGATAGAGATGCAGGGTAATTTGACTGTGGTTGCGTCCCAAATGGCACCCTATTCCCAATGAGCCTGGGTCAAAAGTAGTGTACTATTAAGAGAATAGGGTGCCATTAGGGACGCAGACCTACAGACGTGTTACAAGAGGGGGTCGCAGTTCCGGAGCGACCCACTAGGTGTCATCCTCTGACAACCTTAAGGACCTCCTCACTCACAATCGGAACTAATCATCTTCCTATTGGTATCACCTGTGTCTATCTGA
Source organism: Coregonus lavaretus (assembly GCF_964263955.1). Taxonomy (NCBI): domain Eukaryota; kingdom Metazoa; phylum Chordata; class Actinopteri; order Salmoniformes; family Salmonidae; genus Coregonus; species Coregonus lavaretus. Next base: position 31,394,490 of record NC_139990.1, read on the forward strand.
TTCACCTGTGTGCCCTCACTTCCCTGTGTTCCCTTGCTCAGTTTTCTCTGCTAGTTTCACTATGCCAAGCAGTACTAATCAGTGTCTGATCGCGGGACGTATGGACAGGTACGTGAGAAGTGTTCTCCCTGTTTATTTATTATTTCAGTCATAGTTAGTATTTCATATTTTTGTCTGTCTGCCTGTTTTTCTGAGTCTTATTTGCTCAGCCTTTGTTTTTTCGTGTAAAGTCTGTTATTTTGTATCCTGGCTTCGGGACCATCAGTAAAGTTCCTTGTTTCATCATCTCTGCCTATTGCCTACTGTCTAACCTGCACCGCACCTGGGTCACACCTCACACCAACCCTTACAGAAAACTGAGCCACTATGGACCCAGCAGAGGCAGCACAGTGTCATAGCGCATTGGCAACGCAGGGAGCCATGCTGAACCAGCACGACCGCAGCCTGCAGCAGATCACGAGAATCTCCGCCAGCTGACGATTGCCGTGCAGAGCCTGGTGGACACTCGACCAGCACTGGCAGCCGGCGGAGTGGAAGCCGCCGCATCGGCATCTTGCGGGAACCCCGCCTACCACCTATGGACGTCCGTCGTACCTATCCGGAGGGCTGCAGGGAATTCCTCACCCAGTGTTCCCTGATATTCAGCCTACAACCCTCCTCCTTCCGGACGGAGCAGGGCCGGGTGGCTTACATTATGACTCTGTTGACGGGTCGGGCCCTTTCCTGTGCTACGGCGGAGTGTGAGAGCCAAACTTTCCTACCTATTCACCCGGGAGCTACGCAAGGTGTTCGACACCTCTCGGGTGGTGTCGGGGCACGAGGCCGGGAGGCGGCTCACGGCCTGTCGGCAGGGTGACCGTTCGGTGGTGGACTACTCTGTGGAGTTCCGGACCCGGGCTCGAGGGGCAGGATGGGAGGAGGCCACCCTGGTCGTCCTTTACGCTCATGGGCTATCGGAGGGGATGAAGGTCAAACTCTCCTTCAGGGAGCTGCCTGAGAGATTGGACGGCCTCGTCGACCTCTCGGTGCAGGTAGACAATCGGCGTTGTGAGAGGGCGCACGAGAGAGGCATGAAGCAAGCTGTGCCTCGGCGTCCCCCAATCAGCCCGGAGGCTTTCCGCCGTTTCTGGGAGGAGACGCCTCAGGAGGAGGCTATGCAGCTGGGTGCGGCGCGCTTGTCCATGATGGAGAGGCAGAGGCGTCTGCGCCAGGGACGTTGCCTGTGCTGCGGCCAGATAGGTCACCACTGCGAATCATGCCCAAAGGGAGGGCTCGCTAGTATCAGGAGGGGTGCTAGTGAGCCAGAACCGAAACCCCAACTCCAGAGACTCCCAGAATTTTCTCCCTGTCAGGTTTCAGTGGGCCCGCGCTGCGCGTCGGGCGCATGCACTGGTGGATTCTGGGGCCGCGGGAAAACTGTGAGCGACCCACTAGGTGTCATCCTCCGACAACCTCAGGCACCTCCTCACTCACAGTCGGGACTAATCATCTTCCTATTGGTGTCACCTGTGTCTATCTGATTCACCTGTGTATTTATGCCCTCACTTCCCTGTGTTCCCTTGCTCAGTTTTTTGAGAGAATTCGAGGGCGTCTTCCAAGAGCAATAGAAAAGATTGGATTCAACATGGGGTTGGTGCATATGTTTGATGGCATTGATATACTCAAAGCATAATTGTTTTATTTAATTGATGTTGCACTGTTGAGGATAAAGTTTGCAAGTAAGCAATTCACTGTATCGTTTACGCCTGCTGTATCCTGTGCATGTGACAAATAAGCTTTGATTTTAAAAAAATATTGCATAATTACCCAAGGTAATTAATTTGTGTGGAACTCTTTGCGTGAGCGTATAACTCTACACTTGTGAATAGGGTTCGACAGAACATAAATTGGAAAGGATATCAGCGCTTTACATTTCTACAACTAACTCAATGAAGTTACACATCAATTGTAAAATGTATACAGTTAACGTTGCACTGATCGTGTGCATGGGTTTTTTGCATGTCTGGTTGTGTAGGCAAGAGTGTGTTTATTTGTGTGTGTGTGTGTGTGTGTGTGTGTGTAGTCGGTTCGTTCTGGGAACCAGTTAAAAAAGCCTCCTATTGGCATGCAGTTGGGGAAAGTTATCATTATAACTTTGTTTGGGTCCACTGGGACCAGGATACACTCGTTTCTGGTTGCCAACTCATCATGGCACGTCTCATTAAATGTTAAAGTTCATCAATGCATCCTGTCTGTGATCCAAAAATACCCCACAAAGACACCAGGGGTGGGAAGAAAAGAAAAGGTAGTATCATGCATCTAGCCCATAATTGAGAATTTTGGAAATAAACAGGGAATACAAGCCGTACACAAGCCGTGTGTGTGTGTGTGTGTGTGTGTGTGTGTGTGTGTGTGTGTGTGTGTGTGTGTGTGTGTGTGTGTGTGTGTGTGTGTGTGTGTGTGGACACTGTGCTGGCAGCTCCTCTTCCAGGACTGGTTGGTGAGGCTTTGATGTGACAGAGACAGTCCCTGTGAAGCCCAGGTTTAACACTGGTGATGCTATAGCTCTGCTACAGCCTGTCTCCACTAATCCTATTTCAATCACTCTCAGTCTCCATTATGACTGTCTTTACTGGCCCTAGTCAGTCCTCCCCCAGTCTCTCTCTCTCTCTAGTAGCGTACCACAGTTTTGTGGGACCCACCCGCAAGGTCTGAGAAAGGCCTTTCTATTTTGCCATGAAAAATCCCTAGCCACGTCCTCAGAGCATGCGCAGGCCAGCTGGCTGGTGTGTTTACGGACATATTCAATCTCTCCTTTTCCCAGTCTGCTGTTCCCACATGCTTCAAGATGGCCACCATTGTTCCTGTACCCAAGAAAGCAGCGGTAACTGAACTAAATGACTATCGCCCCGTAGCACTCACCCCTGTCACCCTAGACCCACTTCAATTTGCTTACCGCCCCAATAGATCCACAGACGATGCAATCGCCATCACACTGCACACTGCCCTATCCCATCTGGACAAGAGGAATACCTATGTAAGAATGCTTTTCATTGACTATAGCTCAGCATTCAAAACCATAGTACCCTCCAAGCTCATCATTAAGCTTGAGGCCCTGGGTCTGAACCCCGCCCTGTGCAACTGGGTCCTGGACTTCCTGACGGGCCGCCCCCAGGTGGTGAAGGTAGGAAACAACATCTCCACTTCACTGATCCTCAACACTGGGGCCCCACAAGGGTGCGTGCTCAGCCCCCTCCTGTACTCCCTGTTCACCCATGACTGCGTGGCCAAGCACGCCTCCAACTCAATTATCAAGTTTGCAGATGACACAACAGTAGTAGGCTTGATTACCAACAATGACGAGACCGCCTACAGGGAGGAGGTGAGGGCTCTGGGAGTGTGGTGCCAGGAAAATAACCTCTCACTCAACATCAACAAAACAAAGGAGATGATCGTGGACTTCAGGAAACAGCAGAGGGTGCACCCCCCTATCCACATTGACGGGACCGCAGTGGAGAAGGTAGAAAGCTTCAAGTTCCTTGGCGTACACATCACCGACAAACTGAAATGGTCCACACACACAGATAGTGTGGTGAAGAAGGCGCAACAGAGCCTCTTCAACCTCAGGAGGCTGTATCACCGCCTGGTACGGCAACTGCACCGCCCACAACCGCAGGGCTCTCCAGAGGGTGGTGCGGTCTGCCGAACGCATTACCGGGGGCAAACTACCCGCCCTCCAAGACACATACAGCACCCGATGTCACAGGAAGGCCAAAAAGATAATCAAGGACATCAACCACCTGAGCCACTGCCTGTTCACCCCACTATCATCCAGAAGGCGAGGTCAGTATAGGTGCATCAAATCTGGGACCGAGAGAATGAAAAACAGCTTCTATCTCAAGGCCATCAGACTGTTAAATAGCCATCACTAGCACATTAGAGGCTGCTGCTGCCTATTGAAATCACTGGCCACTTTAAGAAATGGAACACTAGTCACTTTAATAATGTTTACATATCTTGCACTACTCATCTCATATGTATATACTGTATTCTATTCTATAATATTCTACTGTATCTTAGTCAATGCCGGTCTGTCATTGCTTATCCATATATGTATATATTCTTAAATTCCATTCCTTACTAGTGTTGGGTATATGTTGTGAAATTGTTAGATATTACTTGTTAGATATTACTGCACTGTCGGAGATAGAAGCGCAAGCATTTCGCTACACCCGCTATAACATCTGCTAAACACATGTATGTGACAAATAAAATTTGATTTGATTTGAAGCTGAGAGAAAATAGAGATCATATTAAAGGGGCTATGTCATAAACGCTTGATGTTCCAGAATGGGCTGAAAATGGCAGCCATATTGGTCAGGGAAAAATCCAAACCAGTCTAATTGGAATGAATGGCAGTAGAGGCATAATCCTGATTTTACTTATGCAGGAGCCCGTGCCCATGCCCCCCCCGTGCCCATATTCCACATTGTGTTGTGAGGGGGACTGGCAGACCACCCAAGCGTGGTGTTGTCCCCCCTCTGGCTCTCCAAAGGCCCTCGCTGTCTGTGTGTCTGTTTGCTGTGGTAGACGTGTGAAGTGGCATGACAGGTAGGTGGGAAACAGCTCCAGGCAGTTTCTGCTCCATGTCTGTGTTTCCATACCTCTGTTCCACTTACTATTTGGTATAACCACATCCACTAGGGAGATACCGGGCCCCTGAGTTAGTGCCACGTTCCGGTTTACCCTCAAGCTCAGCCGACCCCTCTCAGCGCTCTAAAGGTGAGCCTGGCAGACAGGGGTCAAATCACAGCTATTTTTGCAGTGGAGCATTAAGGACTAGGACCAGTACACCTGGAAGCATAGGAGCTTCCTCTGTGACTACAGGACAGAGAGTTAGGGCATGCGAGGAGGCCCAAGGTGTGTTCCAAATGGCACTACATTTCCCTATATAGTGCACTACTTTTGACCAGAGCCCAGGGCTCTATAAAGGGAATAGGGTTCCATTTGGGACGCAGCCCCAGTCTCCCAGTGTACTGCAGAGACAGACAGGCAGGTGCTGTGCACTGCTGAACTAGCCTGCTCTATCCTGATGGACACCTGGCAGGGGGGAGAGCCGCTGCTCACTCAAGTAGCACTGAATCAAAATCAATCACGCTCCACTCTCCTGAGCTGTACTTGTGTACTGTAGAGGGACCTGCCCTTTGAAGATATCCCACAGCATGGCCACTGCACTACCACTGTACAAGATGTTACAGTTGTCGGTTAAGCTTTTCTCTCCCTGCTTCTATTAGGTGATACAACGGTTTTCTGTGATCTGTAGGACTAAGCTCTTTGGCCCTCCTCCCCCTCCTGTCCTACTCACTGTGGGACGTATTCCCACTGTGGAAGACAACAGTTATATTTCAAAATGTCATCTTGACATTTCTGCATTGGAAATTAATTATGAAGATTGCGCTTCTGGCAACTACGGCTCTTGACAAATTGTGACCCGGTGGATTAGGCCAATACTTTTCTGGCTTCAAGACTGGCCCAGGGCTGGCCAAAACTTGATCACACCCAAGATTGGGTTGCATTTGGTCAGTTTACACTCATCTGGGATCCGGCTCTTTGTAGTCACATTTAAGAGGCTTTGACTGAGGCTAGCCTGACTAGCCTCCAATAGCAGTGTTGGCCATGTTGAGTTAGTGCCTGCAGCTGACCTGAGAATGATTTAGTGCTGATGTCATTGTCAACCCAGGATCTGTATCAGGACAAAAATAACACACACATACACACACAAGCTGAACACATGGACACACAAACACACACACAAGCAAAAACTCACTCTGAGCACGCATGCACACACACACACACACACACACACACAGAGACACAAAGACATACAAACATGGGATAATGCATTTCTGACAGGTAGTGCTGGTGAAAGATGCTGGCCGATCATCAGATTGTAGCTCCCTGCAGAGATCTCCACCCACATGGACCAGAGAGAGGGAGGGAGGGAGAGAGAGGGGAGAGAGAGAGAGAGAGAATGAGAGCGAGAGAATGAGAGCGAAAGAGTGAGAGAAAGAGAAAACAAGAAAGAGTGAACGACCACAGTGGCTCCACTATAGATATGGAGTGCTTTTAATGGAGTGAGTGGGAGAGAAACATTGCAGTGTGTTTGTGTGTGTACTTGTATATGTGTGTGTGTGTGTGTGTGTGTGTGTGTGTGTGTGCTTGTATGTGTTTGTGTGTGTGTACTTGTATGTGTGTGTGTGTGTACTTGTATCTTTAATAGAAGAAGTAATAGGCACAGTGTACAGTATTTTCTACTAGTATAGCTAGTCCCACAGTTCTCTTTCAGGCTTCAGCGTAGCAGAATGTTTGTCCACGGCCGTCTACAACCTGTCAAGCCGACATGCCATGCATTTCTGTCTGACACGCACAAATGAACACATCTCATCTGTGCTGCTTTCTCCACACTACTCCAGATGAAAGAGTAAGAGAGAAAACAGGGGAAGGGATGGAGAGAGAGAGAGGGAGGGAGGGTGCGTCAAAGCACCTGGGAGGGAGGGAAATTGTAGAGTCCTGAGGGCTCTGCTTCCTGTCCTCACGTCAATCAGTCTTTAGGCTGCTGGCTGCTGCAACTGTAATGGATGGAGGGGTGCTTTCATTTTACATTTACGTTTTAGTCATTAAGCAGATATTGTTATCCAGAGCGACTTAGGGTTCAGGTGGGCCTTCGCACTTCAGCAAACAAAGGAAAGGAGGGGTGATCAACAACAATGAGAATGGCATGAGAATGGCTTACCAAGAAAAACTTCCAAATGGACTAATTCAAGGTAAAAAGGAGTTGGAGCACTCAACAAAAAAAAAAAGGCAGAGATTTATTTATTTTTGCTCACTTTAATCCATTGTACAGGATGCGTACAGGTGACTAACGTTTCAACGTCAAGCTGATAAAGGCCTTTCTATTTTGCCATGAAGCTGAGCGAAAATAGAGATCGTATTAAAGTGGCTATGTCATAAACCGTTGATGTTCCAGAATGGGGTGAAATTGGCAGCCATATTGGTCAGGGAGAAATCCAAACCAGTATAATTGGAATGAATGGCAGTAGAGGCATAATACTGATTTTACTTATGCAGGAGCCTGTGCCCGTGCCCCCCGTGCCATTATTCCACATTGTGTTGTGTTACAGCCTTAATTCAAAATGGATAAAAAAATTTTTTTTTCAATAACCCATCTACACACAATACTCCATAATGGCAAAGTGAAAACATGTTTTAGCAAATTTCTGCTAATTTATTTTAAATAAAATTAAAAAATATGTAATTTACATAAGTATTCACACATACTTTGTAGATGCACCTTTGGCAGCGATTACAGCTGTGAGTCTTTCTGGACAAGTCGTTAAGAGCTTACCACACCTGGATTGTACAATATTTGCCCATTAATCTTTTCAAAATTCTTCAAGCTATGTCAAATTGGCTGTTGATCATTGCTAGACAACCATTTTCGGGTCTTGCCATAGATTTTCAAGAAGATTTAAGTTAAAACTGTAACTCGGCCACTCAGGAACATTCACTGTCTTCTTGGTAAGCAACTCCAGTATAGATTTGGCCTTGTGTTTTAGGTTATTGTCCTGCTGAAAGGTAAATTAATCTCCCAGTGTCTGGTGGAAAGAAGACTGAACCAGGTTTTCCTCTAGGATTTTGTCCGTTCTTATTCTGTAAAGGCTTCCTTCTTTTCACTCTGTCAATTAGGTTAGTATTGTGGAGTAACTACAATGTTGTTTATCCATCCTCAGTTTTAAAGTTTTAAAGTCGCCTTTGGCCTCATGGTGAAATCCCTGAGTGGTTTCCTTCCTCTACGGCAACTGAGTTAGGAAGGACGCATGTAGTTTTGTAGTGACTGGGTGTATTGATACACCATCCAAAGTGTAATTTAATAACTTCACCATGCTCAAAGGGATTTTCAATGTCTGCTTTTTTTCCCCCATCTACAAATAGGTGCCCTTCTTTGCGAGGCATTGGAAAACCTCCCTGTTCTTTGTGTTTGAAATTCACGGTAACACTTTACTTGACACCTAGCATCATAACACGTTATGACACGGTCATAACCATGTCATAATATGTCATAACAGCTGACATAACTCATCATAACCTGTCATAATATGGTCATAGCACATTTATTTAGACCTGTTGTGACATATTATTGTATTTTATGGCTGGTTATGACAGCTACATAAGACTGTCAAAATCCACAAAACCTACCACACAAGGCAAAACATTCCATTAGCCTACTATTTTTTTATTTTTTTTAATGAACCATATTAAAGGAAAGGTTCACCCATTTTGAATGTTAAATTGTTTTTGTGCATCTGAGTGATTTTCTATCGATTCCCTGGGTCATTTCATGTTTCATGTGTATCTGAGTTATTGGCATTCAAGCAGGCAGAGATCCGTCTGGTATGACGTAGCACTATGATAAAGTCGCTCTCACTACACTGGAAGTTAATAGGACTATGACTTTTTGATCGCGAAAACATCGGCCAGTATCTCTCGAATGAGCCATTGATCATATTTTTTTGATATTCCTAGCTCGAGAAATGTGTAATGTAACGGAGGGTATAGCACATTTTCCCTATTTGTCTGCCTCTTTAGTCCAGGGTGCATGGTGCCGTTGCCAGAGATATTATAGAAAGGAGATAGGAATCCAATGAATCAAGGAACGTATAACGTCCCACCCAGCAGACTGTCGACCAATCGCGTTCACGTTGTCATGCTGCGTTACGTGGTTGCTAAGCTAATCATCACGCAATCCCTTCTCAAAACCAGCAACTGAGTTAGGAAGGACGCTTGTAGTTTTGTAGTGACTGGGTGTTTTGATACACCATCCAAAGTGTAATTTAATAACTTCACCATGCTCAAAGGGATTGTGAAATGTGCCTATTTTCCTCGAAATTACGTAATGTCACGATTCCAAAGCCATACGATATTACAGATAGCAAGATCATTATCTCACATCTAGGAAAATATTTGTAATGTTGTACTTCTTGTTGACGAAATTTGTGCTAATGCTGGGTTTTTGAGCTAGCGCCCGATGGAAGGAGAACGCTTCTTGTCCCAGAATCACCCAGAATGCACCGTGCGGCCCATTGACGTAGCATGGGCAACATTTCCCATCTCCTCAAAAGTCTATCTGCCGTTGCGAATGTTAGACTCCACTCTGGGAGGCACATCGATCTGCAGGTTGAACATGTTGAGATTGTAGACTCCTAAATTGATAGTGCAGTTTGTTTAGGCGGTTACATGCTGATCTTTTCTTTGGTATTAGGGGATGTACCTGATAGGCCTATCTGGCTTATATGATTATGATGGTCATACTGCTTCTTGACAGTGTCATAAAGTGTATTAAAGTGACACAGGATGATCAGGATATGCAAAAAAAATAATAAAACATGTCTGTAAAGAATTCATTACAATAACAACAAAGGACTTAAGAAACAATCTTTCAAACGAAAGGCAGGGAAAAAACACATTTTAATAAAAGTGGGTTTTGGCACTCTTATGTAGGTGTCATAACTCCCGAGTGGCGCAGTGGTCTAAGGCTGTGCCACTAGAGATCCTGGTTCGAGTCCAGGCTCTGTCGCAGCCGGCCGCAACCGGAAGACCCATGGGCAGCGCACAATTGATCCAGCGTCGTCCAAGGTAGGGGAGGGTTTGGCCGGCAGGGATGTGGGTTAAAAAAAATAAATAAAAAAAAAGTATGCATTCACTAACTGTAAGTCGCTCTGGATAAGAGCGTCTGCTAAATGACTGAAATGTAAATAACTAGCCATAAAATAACACAATATATGTCACAACAGTTGTAAATATATGGGTCATGACAGTGTTATGACAAGTTATGTCAGCTGTTATGACATGGTTATGATCATGCTATAATGTGTTATGACGCTGGATGTCAAGTAAAGTGTTACCAAATTCACTGCTCGACTGAGGGACTTTACAGATAATTGTATGTGTGGGGTACAGAGATGAGGTAGTCATTCAAAAATCATGTTAAACATTATTATTGCACACAGAGTGAGTCCATGCAACTTATTATGTGACTTGTTAAGCAACTTTTTACTAAACTTATTTAGGCTAGTCATAACAAAGGGATTGATTACTTACTGATGTTTTATTAATTTGTAAAACATTTCTAAAAACATACTTCCACTTTGACATTATGGCGTATTGTGTGTAGGCCAGTGACAAAAACTTCTAAATGTAATCCCTTTTTAATTCAGGCTGTAACACAACAAAATGTGTAAAAGGTCAAGGGGTATGAATACTTTCTGAAGGCACTGTAATGGGGATCCTAATAAACTAAACAGTAATGGGGGGGATGAATAATGTAGGAGATTGCCTGGGGGCATATCAGCCACTGCACAGCAACTGCTCTCCAGATCAAGGATGCAGGCATTTTGTATACAGTTAGTTTGAACCAGGCAAGTAATTTCCATGTAAATTCACAACACAAAGCACAGGACAATTTGTGTTTTAGCCGAGTATCGTAGCGCAGTGGCAATGAGAGACAGAACGAGAGTAAGATCAAGTGAGAGAGTGATTCTTTCTGTTCCCGGAATATCCAGAGCATCTGGTCGACAACGTTTGGTGGGTGGGGGGGGGGGGGGGGGTGATTCGGTCTGGGCATTCCTGCCGTTGTCTTGCAGCCACAGAGGTTAAGCACCTCTATCTCCGGTCTGTTCTGATGGAGCTGGACCGAAAAGCATCGGGCGGACAGGGCATCGATGACGGAGCCGAAAGAGCTGAGGCTGGGCTGACTGGAGTGTCTTCTCTCACACTTCATCCCTTTGGCAGTTTGTTGAAAAGGAGCCTGTGGGATCGGAGAGGCTCTGATAGCCAGCCGGCTTGTGTCAACAGAGGGCCTCAGAGTCATTAGGGATAATGTGCCGCTTCGGATCGCAGAGGCTCTGTGGAACAGGTGGTCCCAGGGTCACCCCTTCCTCCTTCCTCTGCTGTGTGGGGCTCCAACCCCTCCCTCCCCACCCTCTCACTCCTCCCTCCATCCCTCGCCACACATGGGAAAGGTTATTTGGACAATTGGCAGTGATTAGCTCTTGATTTGGGTTTCTCTCCATTTGATCAGGCGCCACGCTAGGGAAAGCAGCGTGACAGAGGGCCCAGCTGTAGCCGGCCCACGGCTGAAATTGGGTGCAGAGAACCAGAAGGGCGGTAGGGAGGGAAGAACAGAAGAGGCATAAGGGAGGAGGATGGAAGGGAGGGAGGGTAGGGAGGAGAGCTCTGTGGTCCTTTCCATCTTGGCTTTTTGAGTTATGGATTTGGGCCACTGGCAGGGAGAATGAATGCCCCTGTTATTCCAGGTGTGGGCCCTAAGGCCTAAGAGTACCTTCTAAAATGTGCTCTTTACTCGAAAGAACCCGCGGCCTCAGCCCCTCTACCTCTCCTGGGTGGTGGACTGCAAACAAGAAATCCCCAGCACTGCTCAACCACTGATGGCCCCGTGCCCCACCTGCCTGGCTTTGTCCATGCATTTTTCTCACGGTAACGGCTGTTCCATCCAGGCCTTTCGCTCTGGGTGTTCAGCCAAAACCCACTTCTCTGGCTGCTTTTCCATGCCCATATATCAGGCTAATGGTTCTGGAGAGCTACAGATCCAGCCAACTGAATAAAACACAGATTAAGCACACTCCCAAATCCAACTGCTCTCGGTGCATATAATTAGAACCTCTGTGGCCATTGTTGTTATTGATTCTCTTTTTTCTTTTGGCCATGTTTGAAGTAGTAGAGGAAGTTGTAGCAGTTGAGTGTGAGGAGAGCGTAGCTTGCTTTGGCGTTTCCAAACATCACTCAGGCAGTGTGTACCGACCTCCAATCAGCAGCTACGATATGGCACACTCTCAAGAATGCGTCAGTTGGCGGCACTGTGCTTGCTTTAGAGATACGGGGAGTCTAGGCTGCTGGGGCTGTTTCATAGTGCGTGTGACCCCGCAAATCCTGGCTCGGGAACCGGCACGGCTTAGCACAACACAAGGACTCAAATCAAACAACATTTTTATTTCTGCATTTCGCAAGTGTCTAGTTAGCATCAACTGCAAACTTTGGTTTCGAATCGCAACGTTCTGGCATCATGATTTGTTGAGAGAGTTGTCTGTCTGAAGAGGAATCATCCCAGATTAATTTTCTTCCTTATTGAAGTTGCCAAAAGAGTCCGTCATTGAAACCAGATTCTAGTCACTATTGCCTAGGGTCGGGTTTTCAAGACTAATCTCTGCTACACACACATGCAGAGTGAGATACTGATGAGGGAAAATAACTTGGGCGGCTGAGAGGTGCTTAAAAAACTCCTCATTTTCTGAAAACTGCAGAGGCTCATTTCTGAGGTTTCAGTTTAACATGAACTTGGGGTACAAGGTGATGGGCCAAGGGAGGATGCCATTGTGGTGAGGTGGAGCGGGTTGGGGTGGGAGTGGGACATGGGTGGAGGAGGTGTGGGTTCAGCAGACCGGAGAAGGAACAAAACACCAGAGGGGGACCCGGGTGTCACAGACTGCAGCGCCAGATGACCTTTGTGAAAATGTTCCTACCCGCCTGTGCCTGAAACAGTGGCTGGCTAATTAAAGTTTCATTGGCATTGGATTTTCATTGGCACAGCAGACCTCGGGCAACCTTGGGGGCACTTAGACAATGCGGACCAAGGCGACTGGCAAAAAGTCAGGGGAGAGAAATGCTGAGGGAAGAGTGTGTAGGAGAAAGTGAAGTGAAGCATCCACTAGAGGACAGTGAGGCAGTAATGGTGTATGTCCAATGTTCCAATAACCGCCAATAGTAATGTTTTGACGTACAATAGCTAGAAACCGCAGAATGATATTTGAATTGAAACCCACAAACATGCCTCATGGCCAGGTACTTTACTTAAGTTCCGACAATGCCCTTCTGAAAAACATTCTGCCTCAAATTCAAGATCATATTGAATTGAACATTTTATTGAAACTGTCTACAGTAAGATTGTACAAAAGGGGACTGACTATGTGGCTAAGAGATATGCAATGTCAAAACGCTGAGTGCCTCCATTGTCTTATCGTGTTTGCTCTTTGAATTTTGATGGGTCAATATCAAGACATGCGGGACTTCTGACATAGTAGGAGCATTACCAAATACTGGACAGAGCGTTCCAATTCCAAAAGATCATAAAATAATTGGTAGCATTTGACTGGGATATTTCTGGAAAGATGGGCAAGAAAAGGTTACGCAACTGGCAGACTTCGCTTTTAGCCTGTATTTCACAATTTGCAGTCTTTATTAATGAGGAATTTATTGGAGCTGAACAAAGCTGTTAGTGTGTGTGTGTGAGGGGCTGTGTGTGTGAGTGTGTGAGTGTGTTTGTGTCTGTGTGTCTGTGGGTTGCAGCTTGATGAGGTCCTGGTCCGTGGTTCCTGGGGGAGGCAGTCCAATCTACATTTTATTAGGGCTTTATTGAGCTTTGTGTAGGGGTGTGTGTGTGTGTGTGTGTGTGTGTGTGTGTGTGTGTACATTCATACTCATGTGTGTTTTTGTATCACACACACACTTGGCAGAGCTTTTATGATTAACCGTGTCTGTTTCTTTTATACATTCACAGTTTGTGGAGTTTTAATAAGGGTGTGTGTGTGTGTGTGTGTGTGTCAGCAGGTGTGCATGTGTGTTTATATACTGTGTGTGTGTGTGCCACACTCACGGTTGGCAGAGCTTGATGAGATCCTGGTCCGTGGTCCCCGGGGGCAGGCCTCGAATGTACAGGTTAGTTTTACTCAGCTGCTCGGATCCGCCGTGACTGCAGCTGTTGTGGCTGGGGCTGGGTGGAGCCATGGGGTGGAGGGGTGGAGCATAGGGCTGCTGCAGGAATAGAGAAGTATATTTGAGTATGTAAAACACATACAGTATGTATGTGTCAGTTGCGATATGTAGGTATCTTTCACATGGAGTGGGGGGGGGGGGAGCATAGATGCAGGAAGAGAGAAGAAAGGAAGGGTTAGGGCTAAATATATATTTTTATATGTAATGTGAGTAACTCACACATCTTTGATGGAACCCAACAGACAGGAAATGAAGTGGTGGTGTATATCATTCCGGACTTCATTTGCTCCTAAACCTCTACGGCATACAGGACAGTACTGATCTGGTTTGCAAACATCACTGTGTCATGAGTGAGTTGGTATCATGAAAAATAAAAATAAATAAATGTATGTACTCACTCTGGATAAGAGTGTCTGCAAAATTACTAAAATGTAAATCATAAGAATGGCCTTTCTGGTGGTTAACTGTTATAGAAGCGTCATCTCAAAATGATGTGTTGAGAGATGTTGGAGTGACATTTTCCTCCCCGACTTCATACTACCGAGTCCAGAGGCATTCTCAAAACAATTTGCACCTCTACAGGTGAGATGGTTTTAATGAGACTTTCAGCATCTGAACCGTTCAACAATTCCCTTTCCCTGTGTGTCAACAAACCTCATCGCTACAGTGCATCGCTCCCTTTCCATGATATATTCCTTCTTTCTCCCCATCTAGTATACACTACATCCCTTTCCTCTGTCTCTCCCTTCTCTCTTCACCCCTCACTTTGTTTTTCCCTCTTTCCCTCCCCCCTCGTGTCCCTCCCACTGTGGATTTATGGTGTGAGAGTCAGGGCTCCCTGCTCACAGCCCATTTATATCTCTATTCCATGGATGCTGCGCCCTGTTAAAGCGTGAGTGAGAGAGTATAGCTTAAATGCCACCAGCAGCTCTAGTTAACCACGTTAACCCCCTAGCATCCCTGGAGAGACACTGCACACTGGGATATGGAAGACCTCCTACCCCAAGATAACACGCACTCACACACACACTCCCCGGCCCGTGAAGTATGGCTGATTTGATGCGCAATTTTGAGTGTTCTCGGGCAGTGTGTCGCCTCTTCCGACAATGAGCCGAGGCCCCTGGAGCGTGAAGGGAGCCTACGTCTATCAATGGGAGGCCAATTATCATGCTGGGCTAACTGGAACTGACGGCCAGCCACTCTCTCACTCGAGTAGTGAGTACACACAATGTGCTTAATCGCTGTCGAGCTACAGCATATTGTATGGAGAGAGAGAGAGAGAGAGAGAGAGAGAGACCTGGTGGTAGTACACAGTCCATTTAGGAAGGAGACTGGACATTGACTGGACTGGTGATTTTAGTAGGGGTTATTTAGAGTCAGTTTGCATAAAAACATCCGGTGGTCAAGACACTTTTCTCCTTAACCATATATCACTCTCTTGCTGGGATACTTTCATACTTTGACCTGTCATTTCATTGTCTTGAATTACACCATATTAGCTAATGTAAGTGCTTATAAACTGCATATAAACTATCACTCCTCCTCAAAGCAAGGTCAAATTATCCTACACATACTTTGTGTGTTATAACATTTAAAATAAAGTGCCCCCAGTACATTTTTACGCACACCAAATGAATATTAAAATCCGAGCCTTGACTAAGCTCTGAGCTCTCTCCCCCCATCCCCTCTGCTGTACTTTAGATTACCCACACTAAACGCACTGGGTGACACACAATTTACGTGCAAATTCACTGCAGCACACTGGCGATACAGTATTGGTCCCTATTGAAGGTGAGGTGAAAGAGTCTATACTGGCCAGTATATTGTGCAGTGCCGCATTCCTCCCTCCACTCCAGACTTGGCTTGCATCCTGGGTTTTGGAATTCACGTGTCCCGCCCTATCGATTTGCTTTCATTTTTAAGGTCAGAAACTGAAATCTTACACAATGAGGCATGGCGGGTCAACCCCGGCTCATTACTTACAGTGCTGGGAAAGAGGGAGGTTATCCAAGGGAAAAGAAAAGGCTCTCAGAAGCCCAGGGAGGAGAAATGAGAAGGTGCTAGAGGTCCCCGAGGAGCTGTGTAAGAGTGTGTGTGAGGCTTTGTGTATGAGTGTGTGTGTGGGAATGTGTGTGAGAGTTTGTGTATGTGTGTGTGTGTGTGATACGATCAAGTGAAGGGTCGAGTGTGTGTGTGTGTGTGTGTGTGTGTGTGCGCGTGTGTGCTGCATGCAAGTCTGAGTATGTGAGTGAACACCGACCAGCATGTGTGGTTGACAGTCTGTGTATCCCTTTCCTCTCACTCTTTCTCTCTCTTTCTCTCTCTTCTCCTCTCGAGGTTAATAAACATATTTGTTCCTCTTCCGGATGGTCCGTCACTGATATTTACCCTTAGCCTGCTCTCCCTGTCAGTCTGTGAGACGTGCAAAAAAAAAAAACAGCCCCCCAGAAATATAGAAACATCTCCCTCACATGTCTGGCTGATGGGAATTGAATACAGCACTTGACAAAGAGGATCTCTGATGCCTTGCTGGCTGCCTTCAGTAAGAGGAGATGGTTATGACACTTCAAAACCTCCAGGTGGTAAATGAGACAAACCTCCCGTTTCCTCTCCACCCCCCGTCGCTACAGAGGCATGTCAGGGATTTAAATATGCCGTAGCTGTATTTCAGATGGGCAGAATGGTTTACACAGGGCCAATTTACTGAGCTAGCAGGGGCTCTGCCGCCACCGTGACACACTGGAGAATGTTTATGAGTGTATGAACCGAGGATGATAAATATATCGTATCGTATATAGGGCTGCGGCGGGCTGTACAGTGTATATACACACGGCGACAGCGCACACAATTCTTCTGACTGGAGCAAGGGAAAAGCTGTCAGGGGAGTGTTTGTGTAAGCGTGTATGTGTTAGTACGTGTGTGTGTATGTTAGTACGTGTGTGTGTGTGTTAGTACGTGTGTGTGTGTGTTAGTACGTGTGAGTGTGTGTGTGTGTGTGCGTGCATGTGTGAGTGTGGAATCCAATCCACTGCAGATTGCCAGTCCAAGCAAAAGCTATTCCAACCAAGGCTTGATTTTTTTTTTTATCATTAGGCTAAAGTAAAAAAAAAATTATACAAAAATAAATAGCAAGAAAACACTCATCTTATACTGGACCGTCCTCCTGCTTATTCTGTAATCCAAACAAAGCAAACTCACGCAAAGAGGTGAATATGGACATCCACCCGGCACTATACAGAGCCTGCATAGGCGATATCATATCCACACCAGTATGTTTCTGGTATGAACACTTAGCAGATATGAGGTCCATAGAAAGGGGGAGAGTAGGCTACAGTAGTTGGTATGGGGCCTGTGTTTGCCCTCTCTGCCTGCCTGTGAGTGGATAAAAGGCCCAGAGCTGTAGCCTACAGGGATCCACAGCAGCAGTCACCGAGCCGGCTGAGAACTGGCCGAGGACCAACCACACTGCAGCCATGGTGTCAATATCAGAGCGCCAGCCCCCTCAAGCCTACTTTTATTTATTTATTTATTTATTTCACCTTTATTTAACCAGGTAAGCCAGTTGAGAACAAGTTCTCATTTACAACTGCGACCTGGTCAAGATAAAGCAAAGCAGTGTGATAAAAACAACAACAACAACACAGAGTTACATATGGAATAAACAAAACGTACAGTCAATAACACAATAGAAAATCTATATACAGTGTGTGGAAATGTAGTAAGTTATTGAGGTAAGGCAATAAATTGGCCATAGTGCAAAATAATTACAATTTAGTATTAACACTGGAATGATAGATGTGCAGAAGATGATGTGCAAATAGAGATACTGGGGTGCAAATGAGCAAAATAAATAACAATATGGGGATGAGGAAGTTGGGTGGGATAATTACAGATGGGCTGTGTACAGGTGCAGTGATCGGTAAGCTCTGCTCTGACAACTGATGCTTAAAGTTAGTGAGGGAGATAAGTGTCTCCAGCTTCAGAGATTTTTGCAGTTCGTTCCAGTCATTGGCAGCAGAGACCTGGAAGGAATGGAGGCCAAAGGAGGTGTTGGCTTTGGGGATGACCAGTGAGATATATAGTCCCCTGTAGCTCAGTTGGTAGAGCATGGCGCTTGCAACGCCAGGGTTGTGGGTTCGTTTCCCACGGGGGGCCAGTATGAAAAATGTATGCACTCACTAACTGTAAGTCGCTCTGGATAAGAGTGTCTGCTAAATGACTAAAATGTAAATATACCTGCTGGAGCGCATACTACGGGTGGGTGTTGCTATGGTAACCACTAAGATAAGGCAGGGATTTGCCTAGCAGTGATTTATAGATGACCTGGAGCCAGTGGGTTTGGCGACGAATATGTAGTGAGGGCCAGCCAACGAGAGCGTACAGGTCACAACGGTGGGTAGTATATGGGGCTTTGGTGACAAAACGGATGGCACTGTGATAGACAAATCCAATTTGCTGAGTAGAGTGTTGGAGGCTATTTTGTAAATGACATTGCGAAGTCAAGGTTCAAGATTTAACTTTGGATTGGAGATGCTTAATGTGAGTCTGAAAGGAGAGTTTACGGTCTAACCAGACATCTAGGTATTTGTAGTTGTCCACATATTCTAAGTCAGACCCGCCGAGAGTAGTGATTTTAGTCGGGCAGGCGGGTGCAAGCAGCGTTCGATTGAAGAGCATGCATTTAGTTTTACTAGCGTTTAAGAGCAGTTGGAGGCTACGGAAGAAGTGCTGTATGGCATTGAAGCTCGTTTGGAGGTTTGTTAACACAGTGTCCAATGAAGGGCCAGATGTATACAAAATGGTGTCGTCTGCGTAGAGGTGGATCTGACAGTCACCAGCAGCAAGAGCGACATCATTGATATATAGAGAGAATAGAGTCGGCCCGAGAATTGAACCCTGTGGCACCCCCATAGAGACTGCCAGAGGTCCAGACAACAGGCCCTCCGATTTGACACATTGAACTCTATCTGAGAAGTAGTTGGTGAACCAGGCGAGGCAGTCATTTGTGAAACCAAGGCTATTTAGTCTGCCAATAAGAATGCGGTGATTGACAGAGTCGAAAGCCTTGGCCAGGTCGATGAAGACGGCTACACAGTACTGTTTATCGATCGAGGTTATAATATCTTTTAGGACCTTGAGCATGGCCGAGGTGCACCCATGACCAGCTCGGAAACCAGACTGCATAGCTTGGAGGGAGCTATGACACTGTGTGTGTGTGTGTGGGTGGGTGTGTGAGACAGAATATAAATTAGTGTGTATATAGGTGTGAGTGAGCATGTGCGAGGATGACTATGCAAGTGCGAAGTGCTGGGTGAATACCTTTATACAGTGTTATGTGCTAGTATGTGTGCTTGTGTTAAGCTTCACTGCGAAAGCCCAGCTACACTACAAAAACATAAGCAATTCATTTGTAGTGATGGGGGAAAAAATCTATACAGTTAAATATCGCAATATATCGATACTTTGACTCCATATATATATATATATATATATATATATATATATATATATATATATATATTTGTCTAGGTAGCGTTAGCTAGCACTAGTCGGCTGTACCTGTGCCAAAACTCTGGTATTGTTAATCCTATAGCTTGTTCTATAGTTTGTTCTCCATCATCTTTTAAATAGTGAGCCAACATGTTTTCAGCACTTTTCTTTCCATGACTGATCAAAACTAATTTAGTAATGCTCTCTGCGACAGACATACCTTGCAAAAGCATTCATACCCCTTGGATTTCTTCACATTTTATTGTGTTACAATGTGGAATTAAATTAAAATTGATTTAATTGTAATTTTGGTCAACAATCTACACAAAATACTCTGTAATGTCAAAGTGGAAGAATTATTATAATAATTAAAAAAAGATTGATAGAAATTAAATAACTAAAATATAGTTGTTGCATAAGTATTCAGCTCCCTGAGTCAAAACATGTTATAAACACATTTGGCAGTGATTACAGCTGTGCGTCTTCTTGGGTAAGTCTCTAAGAGCTTTACGCACCTGGATTTTGCAATATTACCCCATTATTATTTTCATAATTCTTCAAACTCTGTCAAGATGTTGGATATCATGGCAAGACATTTTCATGTCTTGCCATAGATTTTCAAGCAGATTTAAGACAAAACTGTAACTTGGCCACTCATGAATATTCACTGTCTTCTTGGTAAGGAACTCCAGTGTAGATTTGGCCTTGTGTTGTAGGTTATTGTCCTGCTGAAAGTTGAATTCCTCTCTCAGTGTCTGGTGTAAAGCAGACTGAAGGAGGTATTCCTCTAGGATTTTGCCTGTGCTTACCTCCATCTCGTTTATTTTTATCCTGAAAAACTCCCCAGTATTTGCTGAGGTCAAGCATACCCATACCACAATACAGCCATCACCATGCTTGAAAATAAGGAGGCAGTTACTCAGTGATGTGTTGTGTTTGCCCCAAACATAAGGCTTTGCATTTAGGCCAAAAAGTGTATTCCTTTGCCGTGTTTTTTTGTATTTTTGTATATTTGTATTCTTCTTTTCACTCTGTCATTTAAGTCATTATTGTGGAGTCACTACAATGTTGTTGATCCATCCTCAGTTTTCTCACATCACAGCCATTTAACTCTGTAACTGTTTTTAAATCACCAATGGCCTCATGGTAACATCCCTGAGCAGTTTCATTCATGTCCTGTAGCTCAGTTCAGAAGGATGACTGTATCTTTGATGTGTCTGGGTGATTTAGTACATAATCCACAGCATAATTATCAACTTGACCATGCTCAATGTCTGATTTGTTATTGTTACCCATCTACCAATCACTGCCCTTCTTCATGAGGCTTTCAAAAATCTCCCTGGTCTTTATAGTTGAATCTGTGCTTGAAATTCAATACTTAACTGAGGGACCTGACATATGTTGTATGGATGGGGGACAGAGGAAGGGTTAGTCATTAAAAAATAATGTCAACCCCTATTATTTCACACAGAGTGAGCTCATGTAACTTATGTGATTTGTTAGGCCAAATTGTACTCCTTAACTAATTTAGGGAGGTTTTCCAATGCCTCGCAAAGAATGGCACCTATTGGTAGATAAAAATAAATAAAAAAATAAGATGACTTTGAATATCCCTTTGAGCATGGTGAAGTTATTAATTATACTTTGGATTGTGTATCAATACACCCAGTCACTACAAAGATACAGGCATCCTTCCTAACTCAGTTCCCGGAGAGGAAGGAAACCGCTCAGGAATTTTACCATGAGGCCAAAGGTGACTTTAAAACTTTAAAACTGAGGATGGATAAACAACATTGTAGTTACTCCACAATAATAACCTAATTGACAGAGTGAAAAGAAGGAAGCCTGTACAGAATAAGGACAGGCAAAAATTCAGTCTTTCAACCAGACACTGGGAGATTAATTTACCTTTCAGCAGGACAATAACCTAAAACACAAGGCCAAATCTACGCTGGAGTTGCTTACCAAGAAGACAGTGAATGTTCCTGAGTGGCCGAGTTACAGTTTTAACTTAAATCTTCTTGAAAATCTATGGCAAGACCCGAAAATGGTTGTCTAGCAATGATCAACAGCCAATTTGACAGAGCTTGAAGAATTTTGAAAATATTAATGTGCAAATATTGTACAATCCAGGTGTGCAAAGCTCTTAGAGACTTACCCAGAAAGACTCACAGCTGTAATCATTGCCAAAGGTGATTCTAAACAGGGGTGTGAATACTTATGTAAATGAGATATTTCTGTATTTCATTTTCTAAAATTACCAAAAATGTCTAAAAACATGTTTTCACTTTGTCATTATGAGGTATTGTGTGTAGATGGGTAAGAAAATAATACATTTTATCCATTTTTAATTCAGGCTATAACACAAAATGTGGAATAAGTCAAGGGGTATGAATAATTTCTGAAGGCACTAGAAGTATCGTGATATCATAATATCAAATTCCTAGCCCTATTAATTTGTGCTGCAAATCTCAGTTATGATGACTCACAAGACAAGCTGAATAATAATGTATACAGCCAGTATCTTTACAGCAAGTATATATCTGCCTAACACAAATCCCCATCCTCAAAGGGTGACTCAAAACCTAAACCTTAAGCATGTGTTCTTAAACCACTGTGTCTTCAAGCAGAAAGATACAGTGTGTCCTGCCATCCACTTCCCTTGTCTCTCTTTCCTGTGGTAAACCCATAGCCAAAGGAGTGAATAGGAAATCATCTTCCACTGCCCTAGGGACTGATGCTAAAGCCAATGTCTCCTATTAGGAAGCTAGGCAGACAAAGAGATCTCTATGGACGGATGGAGCGAGAGAGAGAGCGAGAGTGAGCGAGAGAGAGATAAAGAGAGAAAGAAATAGAGAGAAATAGAGCTCGATAGACAAAAAAAAGAGCGAGAGATCGAGAGACAAAGAAAAAGAGAGAGAGATGGGAAGAACAAGTTGCAGCAGTGCCTCCTTCCGACATCCCACTGGACTTCCGGTTAGCCTGGGGGCCTTCCATCCAGAGAAACAAAACAAAAGCGGGACTGGAATCTGGGATGCAGCAGCACAGCAGAGCAGCCCGAGCAGCAGCCACAGAGGACACCAGGCTATTTTTAAACATGTTGATTGGTCTAGCTAAGGTTTCTGTCGGTCTGAGGGTGAAGAAGACGGAGCGGCAGGCTTTAGTGCGAGAGACAGAGCTGGATATTGTGTTCTCTTTGTCAGGGCGCGTGCCTTTATATAGAAACCAAGGGGTTTAAATATAGTCTGTCTTGGCCCCCGGGGGAGGGAAAGTATGCAGAGCATGCCGTCGGTATGACAGAGCTGGAAGAGCTGAACGTTGTAAATCTATCGCGTAAGTCTCACTGCATTCAAGAGCAAACTTTGCAAAGGACATTGTGATTGACTTTGATTGTTGCTTTAATTATATAGTTTTATATTTTTAATACATTATACTGTATTATCATTTTTATTTAGTGACAGATAGCAATTTATTGGGGGGGGGGGGGGGGGGTCCAAAATAGGAGAGGGTAGTGAATCTTTTCCCAGGTTTACATTCGCAGGTTTTACTACATAATTTATTCCATCCTAGCCACATTTCCTCTTCTGCTTGCATGTGCCTCCCCTATATCAAGGTGTTTTGGTACTTCCCTTATGCACTACGCTTTTCCGTGTGCTAACTTTTACTATACCTCAAGTCAATATAGTCTACCAGTCTAACGGTCTATCCTGCCCTCTATCCACCATTCATAGTGACAATAGTGGTAGGTGGATCGTTTGTCCAGATCTGCAATAGGCAAACTAGCAATCATATCACACATAAAAACTTTCAAAGCTGCATACATTTTTTATATGAATCGACAAGAACAAATAGGAATAGCTGATAGGCAGTGGAGAGGCCAAGTGCATCATTGCGCATGAAAGAACAGTGAAGACATGAGACACACAGCTCACAAATCTCCCCTATTGATCTTGTTTAGGGACAATACAGTTATCCTACCTAGAATAGCCTACAACACCACAATGCAATGAATAATTTGATTATTGTTTTCAAGTGAGTACAACATTCTACTCTAGGCTGCTGTGAAAATGTCATTTGAATAACGGCGCAAAAGCCCTGTGATTTGAATGTTTCATTTGATTTGGATCAGTTGTGGGTCTACTCAACAGTTTATAAGGTCTAGAAAGTTCCAGTAACAGGCCAGTCTGGCTGTATTTTTACTTCTGATACTGAATGCGCTGTCTGTTGCAGATCATCATTCTCCCAAGTCGTCCTATAATAATGTGGCCACATATGCTCCCGGCAGGCCCAGTTATTCAGGAAAGATTAACACACACTCTGCCTCCTCTCCAATCCAACCGACTATTCCTCCCTCACCTAGAACCTAACGCTTCAATATAGCCTAAATATTTATCGTTTAACTTTTTTAATGTATTACCTTTTTATATGTGTCATAAACACAACCAGTCACAATGTTTTAATCTGATTAGGTTACTTCAAAAGTCTCCTGTAGGCATGTACACGTTCATCCAAAATATAATTTCAGCATCCTCAACATTTCTTGACATTAACCAGGTTTCCATCCAACCTTTTTATACGAGTAAACAAGCCTACATGTCTGATAAAAAAATGTCACCACATCATGGGAAAGCATGCAGTTTATTAGGCTACAGATGAATGAAGTTATGATGAACTTCACAGAGTGGTGACAGTGCACAGTGATGAGGTTGATGCTCTTTTCAATATATATCGAGGGTCTTATTCTGGTGACATGATATGATCGATGCTTGGCTGCCATTTGACAAATAATCTTGCACTTTTGTCCATAATAATCTCATCATGTAGTAGGCTATACCTGCACTGTATCTGCAAGCTGTTGGCTAGAGCGCACGTACCAATACCAGAGTGGGCACATTTGCTATACCTACGCAACATTTTGACAAAACCATCAGTAGGCCTAGAATTACAATTTTTATGGAAACCCGTTTAACATGGAATTTTTTATTCGGTCCGTGGGAATTTTACCTAAAAATATTTTTTTATGTGCACTATGTATTTACACACAGACTTTTTATCTGCAACAAGTCCGTTTTATGGAAACACAACTCTGATGGTAAAAAACCCCAGGGTTTCCCTTAGCTGGCAATTGCCAGCATTTGGCCTATAAAACAATTGTAATAAAAATTGTAGTGGGCCAAATGGTCCAGGAGAGGCTGTCCATCATAGCCTACACCCCGAATTCACGCTTCAGCACCATTCTCTCACACCTTGCCGGCATGTGTGCCTGCTGCTGAGGAGAGAGAGAGAGCGACAAAGGAACTGTTGATTGTGAAGATGGATCCTGAAAAAGGCCTTTTTCATTTAAGTAAAACAAAGGTTAGAGGAAAAAGAGTATGCCTATAGTGAAAAGCCTACAAGGGGAATTTAATATAAGTTATTTTTAACTGAGTGCTCCATATTTACTTTAACCTTTACTGCAGTGGGCTAAATCAGGGTCACACAGAGTGTTTCTTGATAGTCTTAAACAAACTTACTTTGAAACCAAAGTATACACCTCACACACATGGTTATGGGCAAAAAAACGAATACACGTCAGATATAGAGTTGAAATGTATTCCATGTTTAGTTTGCATCCCAATATTGCACTTTATACATCACAAAAGACTGAAATATAACAAAACCGTTTGACAAAGAAACACCGGCTGTTCGGCAGGTTTTTTGAAATAATGTTGATTTAATTATTAAATTATGAAAACATATTAATACAATTCCACCCATGAGGCCACTAGGTCATTTGACTGCAGGAAAGGGCAACGATAGGTTATAAGTAGGTCTGTTGTAAAATAAATAACATTAGCCTGTCATTTGTTGGGTATGGTAGCCACTTGCCTTTATTGGTAAAATGTTGTGAAGGTTTAAACCAGTTTGCAAGTGTTTTGTTTCATTCTGTTGAGCCATTTTCTTTGGCCAAATTAAGTTCCAACTGTAATGCTGTGTTTGCCGCAATATAATAGCATGCTTACATTTTCTCTATAAACAATGGGTTAACTTACCTTTGATATTACCCTAATACAGTTTAGAAACTTTTGTGAAGGTTTGGTGTGGTGTGGTTATTATTAAACTTTAGCTACTCCGACAGTTCAACTTGAGGTGAGGATGAATGTTTCAGGCCTTCCAGAGTTACTACTATAACCTAACAATATAAAGCTTATCTTTATACAAAAAATATGGATCGAAAATTTACGAATTAGCCTTCTTCTGTACATCTAAATCTGTATAGCAGACACAGTAGCCATCTGACATAAAGAAATGCATGTTGGTGGCATATCTCTATTTCTCTCTCTATCTCTCTGGGGCTAGGACTAAGCTTCTCTTCCTTTATATAGGCTATATATTTTTTCAATATTAATATCATACAGCGGACACCTAAGCCTATAGGCCGATGCATGCAATGCCCTGATGCATTTAGAGCTCAAATCTCCGACAGCTGAACCATGAGGTGGACAATTATTGTTTTTGGGAAGTAGCCTAAAAAACAAACAAAGAATTGGCTATAAAGTTGTGCATATGCTACAAATCTAAACACTAGGAATAGTGTTTTTGTAATTTGTTATAGGCTGTTTTTAAGGACACATAAATTAGGCTTATTTGGCCAGTATCTCTCGTTTATTGATGGCACTGGGTGTGCCAAGTCGGATCTGAATGCATATTGATGTCTGGTAAATTTCTCAAATGTCCGGTAAATTTAAATCTTCCTGGTCATGTTGTCCCCCACCAAATTTTCCTAAAGGAAACCCTGAAATGTGCATCTTGTTTTTATGCAGATTTTATAATATTTAGAAAATCTGACGACAATTGAATAGAAACCTATAGACACCCCAGCCAAGTGCGCTAGTCGAGTGTCACTTTGATTATGCCTGCACATCATGGTTCACCAGCAGCCCCAAACATCTAAAGAATAAGCTACAGACTAGAGTTGAATATTTTCCTGGTATTTTACAAATGTTCCATCCCTAGAATAATCACTTTTCTCCCGGGTAACCCGGTATTTCCCTCACAAACCGTAAGTGTCATTCTAAAGCATATAAAGCATACTACTACAGTGGGGAGAACAAGTATTTGATAGAATGCAGATTTTGCAGGTTTTCCTACTTACAAAGCATGTAGAGGTCTGTAATTTTTATCATAGGTACACTTCAACTGTGTAGTTCTGGGCTGATCCCTCATCTTCCTCATGATCATTGATGCCCCACGAGGTGAGATCTTGCATGGAGCCCCAGACCGAGGGTGATTGACCGTCATCTTGAACTTCTTCCATTTTCTAATAATTGCGCCAACAGTTGTTGCCTTCTCACCAAGCTGCTTGCCTATTGTCCTGTAGCCCATCCCAGCCTTGTGCAGGTCTACAATTTTATCCCTGATGTCCTTACACAGCTATCTGGTCTTGGCCATTGTGGAGAGGTTGGAGTCTGTTTGATTGAGTGTGTGGACAGGTGTCTTTTATACAGGTAACGAGTTCAAACAGGTGCAGTTAATACAGGTAATGAGTGGAGAACAGGAGGGCTTCTTAAAGAAAAACTAACAGGTCTGTGAGAGCCGGAATTCTTACTGGTTGGTAGGTGATCAAATACTTATGTCATGCAATAAAATGCAAATTAATTACTTAAAAATCATACAATGTGATTTTCCGGATTTTTGTTTTAGGTTCCGTCTCTCACAGTTGAAGTGTACCTATGATAGCAATTACAGACCTCTACATGCTTTGTAAGTAGGAAAACCTGCAAAATCGAAAGTGTATCAAATACTTGTTCTCCCCACTGTATGTCTGGATTTGATTAGAGCTTTGATTGGCATGAAAATTCAAGTCTAATGCTACCTGAGCCTGATGAGCCATACATTAAATACATTTTATGAGCCCAAGCCCAAAAAAGCCCAAATTATTTTGCCGTTATCAATACATAGCCTATAGGCTACCGCACATTACACATGACAGAAAAACAAAAGCCTGAAGATGTAGCTATGCTCTCTTGGGTAAGTAAATGAAACAAGCTCCAGTAAGCTAATCTTTTTGAGTGTGGACTGTATTACAGTATTGTACTATACAGTATTATATGGACTGGAATTACGCACCTCTTTTAAACCATGAAGCTTGGAGAGAACATGTGATGCTGGTGCAGGACATGCGGCCTACAAAGTTACAATTATAAGCTAGCGAATTTGATTTTAATTTTGAAATATATTTTACAATTAGTAGGCTGACGCATGCATACCTTTCATCATATTTCCCCTTATGCCTCTTTTTGTCTTTATTATTCAACAGTTAAATGAACTAAGTTTTGTTGTCCTATCGTCATCATTGTAATGACATCCTTGAATAATATAGGACTAGAATAAGATGCAGACAGCTTCTTTTTTTCTTCACTAAGATTGAATGGTTACGGGTCTGAACAAATAACCGCTATAGCCTACTGTCATCCCACTTCTTTCAAACTTTCTTGCCCGTGGAGCTTGCATCCCTCTTCGTATAGTCTATTAGTATAACAAATGCACACAAAAAAATCCAGCATGCTATTCTAGTCTTGCTTTTTCTGGGAGTCCAAAAGCTGAGTGTACAAAACATTAAGGACACCTGCTCTTTCCATGACATAGACTGACCAGGTGAATCCAGGGGAAAGCTATGATCCCCTATTGATGTCAATTTTTAAACCTTGAGACAATTGAGACATGGATTGTATATGTGCGCCATTCAGAGGGTGAATGGATTGAAGTGCCTTTGAATGGGGTATGGTAGTAGATGCCAGGCGCACCAGGTTGTGTCAAGAACTGCAACGCTGCTGGGATTTTCATGCTCAACAGTTTCCCGTGTGTATCAAGAATGTCCCACCACCCAAAGGACATCCAGCCAACTTGACACAACTGAGGGAAGCATTGGAGTCAACATGGACCAGCATCCCTGGACAAAAGTTATAAATTATATGGGTACATTATTTCAGAGTATGTGTATATGAGTACAAGATAGACAGGTGCATGAGGAACAAGACATTTACAGTAGAGGGCGTTCATGGAACCTACATAACCACTCCTACACTGTCTACGTTTAAACAGGTCCTTGGACAACCATAAACCTCCATCGCAACAGACATTAATAGTCAACTGGTGTTTAAGAGACATTTTAATGCTGAGGCGTGTTAGTGGGAGTGATTTACGTTTTCAGGGGAATAACTAAAAGGGCAGAGAGTGTCGTGACCTGAGCCAAAGTACAACTCGACGGGCATAAATATTTGGGCTGATTTGTCATCATTACAGTTACAGCCGACTCGCCCGCGAGCGTGGGAGGAGAGTCTGCCGAGACAGAAGGTTCCAGAATTCCGTCGCCTCCAAAACTCTCGAAGCTAGTTCTCCCCGAGCTCTTTAACCTGTTGTTAAGAAATGGTCACAACACTCACAATCATATTAGTGCAAACACAATACGAAAACAAATTGTCTACCGGTTTATTAAGGCTATTTTGATTTTCATTCCTGTGCATTTACATCCAATTGAAACGGACTATATACGGAACAGTTGGTTTTATTCAATTGGTTTATTCAATTTACTTCTAGTTACCGTAGCTTGGGTACTCTCTGCTGCGTTTTAATATATTGTGACTGATATGATAAGTAGGTAGCTCTCTGTTCGATTCTCCACAGTGTGCAGACTGAATGGGGTGGAGATTTTTGTGCAGATTGAATGGAGATTTCTGCTGTGAAGTAAAGCTGCAGTGTTGCTGGGAGAGCAGGGGTCTCGTCTCCTCCTCTCTCTCTCTCTTCCGCTCTCTCTCTAATTGGGAGTCACATTCTTCAAACACAAACAGAGGCGAGGGTGGGGGCGCGGCCCACTCCTGTGTGACCTCTCTCTCCCACTCTCTAGCCCTTACTCCCTCTTTTTCTCTCTCTCCCTCTCAGACGTCTGTCTGCCAATCCAGTCATGCACATGAGCCTGGCAACGTGCCCAACCTGCGCTGCTGCAGTCACACAAAGAATACACACAGACACAGACTGTGTTATCACACACACACATTGTGCTATCAGAAACACACACACAACTTTCATGCACATGAGCACGTAGACATGCACATGTCCTAATAGGTGATAGACAATGCACTTCATGCATTAAAGTACAACATATACCTCCTCACGTATAACATCTCCTCTCCCATACACATGCATCCGCTCACACAGGCAGATATACACAGAGCACTTATAGCTGCCAGTTCTATCCAGCTCCATTGGCTGCAGGCAGAGTAACTGGGCTTGGCCTGGCCTGGGTGGAGGAGAGTTATTGCTGATGTGCAGGGAGGGCTGGGAGGAGAGGGGAGGGGGCCGCTCCCGACAGAGCAAATTTACGTCTCTCCTACAGAAGGTCAACTGTGCTCAAATTCATAAATAAGGGGGTAATTGGCGCAAGAGTGGTGGCCAAGCTCAAAGGTCACCGCCGCCTTGTCCCAGAGTTACTGACCAATGGGGGAGGCACACTCACAAATATATGCACTGTGTCACACACACACAAGAACCCACACAAACAAACACACACCCAGACCCAGACCCAGACACACACACACACACTGACACAAGTGCACACACATCTATTGTATAGTTGTATATATAGTTGAATTTGAATTGTATGAATTATACAGTCCCATGCTCATCTTGCCATTTGTTTTACCATTTGCCTCATAGCCCAGGATATGCTATATACAGACTATGCAAGAGCCGGATCCACTCCCTTATCAAGCATTCCAAACACTCCCTATGCTATGGGACTGTGTGTGGCTATACAAACCACAATATAGCTGAATCTATTTGCGTGTGTGGGTGTGTGTGTGTGTACGTATCTGTGTCTGTCTCTGTGTGTGTGTGTGTTTATACGTACACACCTCTCTCTGTGTGTACAGGACGTGCCCAGGCATACTGGTGTGTAAAGCAAGATAGATAGAATGCGATAAAAGGGGCCTAGCTGTCTGGTGTGTGTGTGTAGCCCATGTGTAACAAGCCCCTCTCTCTAATTAGGGCAGCGTGAGCCTGTGAGGAGGAATTCCGATCCGCAACACTGCCTTTTCTCTGGCAGCCTCACTCACACATGCGTAGTACAGAGTGTGTGTGTGTGCACCCTAACACACATGAATGCATGCAGATCCCCAACACCTGTCTTGATTATGCAATCTTTCTTTTTAACATCTAAAACAGCCATACCATCTCTGGAATGCCACTTTAGGCCCCCAGGGAATCTATTCCATGAGGCATCAATGACAAAAGCCAGACTGGATACTGGCACCAAGTGCCAGGCAATGCTATGGTAGATATGCACAAATGATGACAAACCAACAGGGAAACGATGACTGTTTCATTGTCTTTTATGGACTATTTTACTGCATTCCTCTAATAGGAATGGACATGTTATGAATGGTACTATTTGCTAAAAGGTATGGATTCCTCTTCTAAACAAAAACAGACTAAGGTGCCCTCAAGTGGGCAGAATAGCAATATAGACTCACACCTGTGAGATATCGCTAACATCGCTAAGAATTCAAATGAATGTTTTTTTTAAAGCATGCAAATGTCAAATAAACGACTTAAACTCCTAAACTGTAGTTTCAACTCAACTAGCCCCAAAATAATGCAGACCATACCTACCATATACTTGAGTAACACAGAGCTAGAGGATGATGGGAGCGTTGGTGTTAGTCACAGAGCCTTGTATTGCTTCAGGCCTCAGTATTCAAGAACCGTGGAACCATCATCCTCCCTCCTCCTCCTCCCCCTTATCCTACCCCTCCTCCTCCTCTTCCCTGTTAAGAGCCATCGGGGAGCCGATGCTGAGTGGTGAGCAGAGTTTAGTAGGCCAAAGAAGACGATGTGCCAGATTCCAGCATTTTAAGCAACAAGCTCTCCTCTGTGGAATATTGCATTAGTCAACACAAACCCTCTACATCCCATCCCACCTCTTCACTAAGCATACTGCAGGGTTTCGTCACAAATAGGCAGTAGAGATATGTAGTGTGTATATCCCAATTGCGGAGAGATAATACTATATGTAACCTATTGAAATGGTTTTCAGTGTATATATAGTATGTTGATGAAGAGGAAAAACTAGTTTATGCATCTTAGTAAAGTAATTGCTGACAACATTCACAGGAAGTGAAAAAGAATCCATTATTTGAATTTTTTTATTTAATTAAAACATTTTTTTAACAATATAAAACATACACCTACAAACGACAACATACAGACGCACACACACAACAACATCACTCCTTCCCAGACCCACCTGCTCACACCCCCATCTCCAGCGCCCGCATCACTCTCTGCCACATGGCCTCAAACTGCACCATTTTGTTTCTCTCCATCGCCCGCACACTTTCAACATTAAGATAATAAAGCATTTGACCTTGGTTGATTTCCAGTTTTTAAGTATACATTTTTTCAAGATGATTTATGAAAAAAGTATTGTCCAACCCACATGAGAGAAGTTTGTTGAACATGTGCAGTTCTGGGTTTATTGTATTGGCATGAGTTAGTGACCCTTCAAACGAGACTCTCACAGTATGTTGGGGGAACGAGTGTTAGACTTTCCTGGGCAGGAAATCTATGCTGTCTATCCCCATGACTAACTGGAAAAAGAGGAATGTTCTGAACTTCTTCCCAGCTCTCCCAAGTGGAGTTCTATCGGTGTGGGTTTGGAGCTTTTTCCAAGAGTGTCACAATTTGTGATAAATAACGTGAGCCATACTGGGCAGCCAGAGAAAAAGAAGAAAGTGTGAAATAAAATAAACGAACAGAGAGACAGAGAGAGACAGAGACAGAGAGAAAACGTAGTACTGTTGTACATCAATGCTATAGTGATAGAGACCCCTGCCAATGGGGGAGAATTCCAGTGTTTGAGTCCAGCCCTTGGTAGGTGGTGTGATTTATTAATGAGATAAGTCACTAGTGCTGTGGAATCTGAGAGCGTAACGGTGTAATGTTTCCCCCCTGCCGCAGTGACTCAGGTCTGCCATGCCCTCACTGGGGAAGAGTTTACTGGGTGCAAAACAAGGCAACGTATGGTTTTTTAGAGTGGAACATTTCACTCTGACAAGAGTCTGTGACCAGAGTAGGTACAGTTGAAGTCGGAAGTTTACATACACCTTAGCCAAATACATTTAAACTCTGTTTTTCACAATTCCTGACATTTAATCCTAGTAAAAATTCCCTGTTTTAGGTTAGGATCACCACTTTATTTTAAGAATGTGAAATGTCATAATAATAGTAGAGAGAATGATTTATTTTAGCTTTTATTTGTTTCATCACATTCCCAGTGGGTCAGAAGTTTACATACAATCAATTAGTATTTGGTAGCATTGCCTTTTAAATTGTTTAACTTGGGTCAAACGTTTTGGGTAGCCTTCCACAAGCTTCCCACAATAAGTTGGGTCAATTTTGGCACATTCCTCCTGACAGAGCTGGTGTAACTGAGTCATGTTTTTAGGCCTCCTTGCTCGCACACGCTTTTTCAGTTCTGCCCACACATTTTCTGTAGGATTGAGGTCAGGGCTTTGTGATGGCCACTCCAATACCTTGACTTTGTTGTCCTTAAGCCATTTTGCCACAACTTTGGAAGTATGCTTGGGGTCATTGTCCATTTGGAAGACCGATTTGCGACAAAGCTTTAACTTCCTGACTGATGTCTTGAGATGTTGCTTCAATATATCCACATCATTTTCCTTCCTCATGATGCCATCTATTTTGTGAAGTGCACCAGTCCCTCCTGCAGCAAAGCACCCGCACAGCATGATGCTGCCACCCCGTGCTTCACGGTTGGGATGGTGTTCTTCGGCTTGCAAATCTTCCCCTTTTTCCTCCAAACATAACAATGGTCATTATGGCCAAACAGTTGTATTTTTGTTTCATCAGACCAGAGGACATTTCTCCAAAAAGTACGATCTTTGTCCCCATGTGCAGTTGTAAACCGTAGTCTGGCTTTTTTATGGCGGTTTTGGAGCAGTGGCTTCTTCCTTGCTGAGCGGCCTTTCAGGTTATGTCGATATAGGACTCGTTTTACAGTGGATATAGATACTTTTGTACCTGTTTCCTCCAGCATCTTCAGAAGGTCCTTTGCTGTTGTTCTGGGATTTATTTGCATTTTTCGTACCAAAGTACGTTCATCTCTAGGAGACAGAACACGTCTCCTTCCTGAGCGGTATGACGGCTGCATGGTCCCATGGTGTTTATACTTGTGTACTATTGTTTGTACAGATGAACATGGTACAGTGGGGAAAAAAAGTATTTAGTCAGCCACAGAGCATATGAGCGGAGTGGAGCGGGAGCGAGCGTGGAGCGTGAGCGGACGGATTTTGAACAGAGCGCAGAGCGGCATTTTTAAAAGGACGGAGCGTCGCCCTATGTCCCGCTCCAATTTCGCTCGCTCACACCACGAGTCTGAAGCATGCTCAAGCCTGACCCAGAATCCATCTGTTTAATTTAATTTGTGTCGTCCATGAATTTGTATTTTATAGAGCGAGAGGAGCAGCAGCAGCAACAAGAGAAAAGGGTTGAGGAATTCAAAAGTGTATTCACTGCAGGTAAAGGCCCAACCATAACAAGGGAGAGAAAAAGAGAGCTGGATGTAGCATTTTTTGAAATGATTTTCATGGACTATGAACGCTGAGTAAAGGAGAACACCCCCCCAAGAAACTATGATAAATTAGTACTTTACTTTGTCAAATTTACATCTGAGATGCCCCATTCACATGCTTCAGCTGGCGATCAAAAACGCCGTTAACAAGCACGACAACATTTATAGGCTGTTAGTGAAAGTCGGGCACCTGGTGAAAAGTGTACGCAAGAGCACAGAGGAAACCGACCAATTAGGTGTTCGCCCCACAAATGCCTGCGCCATTCGATGGAGCAGCCAGCTGCGGATGATTCAGTCGTTCATCCGGTTGTTCCAAAAAGACCCGTTATGGTAAAACAAACTCAAGTCTAATGTTGCTAACATCACCCTGAATCAAGTACGGCAGCTGACGCACCTTGTCAGTGTGCTGACACCACTAGAAGACCTCACAGACAAAATGCAGAAGGAGCTGGGGAACCTGGGGATGATCCTCCCTGCTGTCACAGAAATCAAATCCCTGCTCACCGATTACACTCACGCTGCACTTCCAATGGGCATCGCTGCTTTTGCAGAAACATTGGCAAACAACGTGTCAATTCGCTATGGAATATACTATACTGATTAACATCTCATTTTAGCGTCAGTGTTAGATCCCCGTTTCAAGACAGAATGGATAATCCGAGATGAGTCTGTATGCAACAAATCCGGGGAGATAAAGTAAGGCTGTGGTTTAAGCTAAAAGTGAAATACATGCAGATTTTGTTCCTTTTTTGGAGTGAGCGGGGGGCGATTTGAGTGGAGCGCGATGCAAACTGCGTTGAGCGCTGAGCGATAATGAGCGGACTGGCCTGATGTGGCTTTGAGCGGGGGGAGCGGAGGGGTGAACAGCTCCGTGAGCGAGGAGCTGAGATTCTCACGGCTCCACTCCGCTCATATGCTCTGGTCAGCCACCAATTGTTCAAGTTCTCCCACTTAAAAAGATGAGAGAGGCCTGTAATTTTCATCATAGGTACACGTCAACTATGACAGACAAATTGAGGAAAAAAAATCCAGAAATTCACATTGTAGGATTTTTTATGAATTTATTTGCAAATTATGGTGGAAAATAAGTATTTGGTCACCTACAAACAAGCAAGATTTCTGGCTCTCACAGACCTGTAATTTCTTCTTTAAGAGGCTCCTCTGTCCTCCACTCGTTACCTGTATTAATGGCACCTGTTTGAACTTGTTATCAGTATAAAAGACACCTGTCCACAACCTCAAACAGTCACACTCCAAACTCCACTATGGCCAAGACCAAAGAGCTGTCAAAGGACACCAGAAACAAAATTATAGACCTGCACCAGGCTGGGAAGTCTGAATCTGCAATAGGTAAGCAGCTTGGTTTGAAAAAATAAACTGTGGGAGCAATTATTAGGAAATGGAAGACATACAAGACCACTGATAATCTCCCTCGATCTGGGGCTCCACGCAAGATTACACCCCGTGGGGTCAAAATGATCACAAGAATGGTGAGCAAAAATCCCAGAACCACACGGGGGGACCTAGTGAATGACCTGCAGAGAGCTGGGACCAAAGTCACAAAGCCTACCATCAGTAACACACTACGCCGCCAGGGACTCAAATCC
The DNA here is from genome assembly GCF_964263955.1 of Coregonus lavaretus. Classification (NCBI taxonomy): domain Eukaryota; kingdom Metazoa; phylum Chordata; class Actinopteri; order Salmoniformes; family Salmonidae; genus Coregonus; species Coregonus lavaretus. The sequence goes on from NC_139990.1 coordinate 31,430,040, forward strand.
TGCAGTGCCAGACGTGTCCCCCTGCTTAAGCCAGTACATGTCCAGGCCCATCTGAAGTTTGCTAGAGTGCATTTGGATGATCCAGAAGAGGATTGGGAGAATGTCATATGGTCAGATGAAACCAAAATAGAACTTTTTGGTAAAAACTCAACTCGTCGTGTTTTGAGGACAAAGAATGCTGAGTTGCATCCAAAGAACACCATACCTACTGTGAAGCATGGGGGTGGAAACATCATGCTTTGGGGCTGTTTTTCTGCAAAGGGACCAGGACGACTGATCCGTGTAAAGGAAAGAATGAATGGGGCCATGTATCGTGAGATGTTGAGTTAAAACCTCCTTCCATCAGCAAGGGCATTGAAGATGAAACGTGGCTGGGTCTTTCAGCATGACAATGATCCCAAACACACCGCCCGGGCAACGAAGGAGTGGCTTCGTAAGAAGCATTTCAAGGTCCTGGAGTGGTCTAGCCAGTCTCCAGATCTCAACCCCATAGAAAATCTTTGGAGGGAGTTGAAAGTCCGTGTTGCCCAGCGACAGCCCCAAAACATCACTGCTCTAGAGGAGATCTGCATGGAGGAATGGGCCAAAATACCAGCAACAGTGTGTGAAAACCTTGTGAAGACTTACAGAAAACATTTGACCTGTGTCATTGCCAACAAAGGGTATATAACATAGTATTGAGAAACTTTTGTTATTGACCAAATACTTATTTTCCACCATAATTTGAAAATAAATTAATTAAAAATCCTACAATGTGATTTTCTGGATTTTGTTTTCTCATTTTGTCTGTCATAGTTGACGTGTACCTATGATGAAAATTACAGGCCTCTCTCATCTTTTTAAGTGGGAGAACTTGCACAATTGGTGGCTGACTAAATCCTTTTTCCCCACTGTACCTTCAGGCGTTTTCAAATTGCTCCCAAGGATGAACCAGACTTGTGGAGGTCTACCATTATTTTTCTGAGGTCTTGGCTGATTTCTTTTGATTTTCCCATGATGTCAAGCAAAGAGGCACTGAGTTTGAAGGTAGGCCTTGAAATACATCCACAGGTACACCTCCAATTGACTCAAATGATGCCAATTAGCCTATCAGAAGCTTCTAAAGCCATTACATCATTTTCTGGAATTTTCCAAGCTGTTTAAAGGCACAGTCAACTTAGTGTATGTAAACTGCTGACCCACTGGAATTGTGATACAGTGAATTATAAGTGAAATAATCTGTCTGTAAACAATTGTTGGAAAAATTACTTGTATAATGCACAAAGTAGATGTCCTAACCGACTTGCCAAAACTATAGTTTGTTAACAAGAAATTTGTGGAGTGGTTGAAAAACAAGTTTTAATGACTCCAACTTAAGTGTATGTAAACTTCCGACTTCAAATTTATTTTTAATTGTTGTTATTAGAAAAACAAACACATAAAAATGTATTCAAATCTAGATACACAATGGGCTGCAATACACATTCAAACGTTTATATGATGACCTCTAGTTATATTTTCTAGGGTGAGAAACTTCCACCAGTGGAAAAAGTATAAAAACAAGATTTCACAAGTTTCTGTACATCCTTTTGTATTGCCGACCTACAGTGTTCCATAAACCATGGCAAATTATGGGGAGACATCAAAGATGAATTCAGCAGCGGTTGTCTATTGTATCTGCTAAAGGGTTTCTAAACTATTTATTTACCCTCCAATAGACTCTTTCCCTCAGACGATAGTCACACAGTACTGTTTAGCGCTGTGTGGCCCTCCATTCTCTCTGTGAATGTGTCGGGCCTGGCTCTGAGGGAACAGCGATCAGCCCATTGTCCTACCACACAGATTACCACATGAACAGGAAGGTCCTTGGCGCTGACGGCCGCCAGCGGCAGGCCCCCGCTAAATACCCAAGACAGGAGACTCATTGTGGGGGGAATGGCGGACGGGTCAGTCAGACGGACGATTAGCATGACAATTATTAGCATGACAATATGGCCCATAAAGTGTTTTAGATCTGTACGACGCATACGAGTCGGAGGCGAGGGATGCCACACAGAAAGCAGCCATCAGACACGGGTTGGCTTTCCTCTAGGCGAGGGAGGGAGGGAGGGAGGGAAGCTGGAAATGCATTATTAGTCAATTAAAGCCTGGTTCACACGCCGCGGGCACCCAGACATCTTCTCCTCCGATCCCATTCGCCCCGGACAATGTTGGAAGCTGGGTTTCAGACTTCAAATCGCACCCTATTCCCTAAATAGTGCACTACTTTTGACCAGAGATATGGTCAAAAGAAGTGCACTATGTAGGGAATAGGGTGCCATTTGAAGTCATTTGGGACACAGGCTTGGACTGAAAATACCAGATGCTTGAACGAGTTGAGCGCTGTAGCTGGATCGCAGATTTGCGGGCGGTGGAGGCGAGCATTGCGAAAGCCTACACAACTTTCTGAGAGAACAGAACTGCAGCCATATCTAACCATGCTACTAGCCATTTGAGCTGTAAAGGAGTCACACATTTCATTTAAATACTGCTATGTTTGTGTTAGTTCTACAATTCTCACTTGCCTCTCAATGTTTGTGTGTCTGGGGGTGTTGTAAAAAAAAAAGCACACAAAAAAAGCAGAAGACCAAATGGACAATAAATTGTCTATTCTCCCACAAGGCAAAATGTGTTTATTATTTTTTACTGCTTTTTCTCCCCAATTACGTGATATCCAATTGGTAGTTAGTCTTGTCCCATCGCTGCAACTCCCGTGCGGACTCGGGAGAGGCGAAGGTCGAGAGCCATGCATCCTCCAAAACACGACCCCGCCAAGCCGAACTGCTTCTTGACACACTGCTTACTTAACCCAGAAGCCAGCCGCACCAATGTTTCGGAGGAAACACCGTACAGTTGGCGACCGAAGCCAACGTACATGCGCCCGGCCGCCACAAGGAGTCGCTAGAGCTCGATGGGACAAGGACATCCCAGCCGGCCAAACCCTCCCCTAACCCAGACGACGCTGGGCCAATTGTGCACCGCCTCATGGATCTCCCGGTTGCGGCCGGCTGCGACACAGCCTGGGATCGAACCTGGATTTGTAGTGACGCCTCTAGCACTGATCAGTGCCTTAAACTGCTGCGCCACTTGGGAGGTTTTGACTGTGCTTGATGAGAATGTGTCCAGTAACCTCAACAACATACCCCCACCCCAACAGCTGGCAGATACAGCGGGTAGGCTAGTCTACATGATGAGATCATTATGGATAAGAGCGAGAATTTTTGTCAAACAGCAGTCAAGCATCTATCATGATGTCACCAGAATAAGACCCTCGATATTTATTGGAAAGGAGCATCAACCTCATCACTGTGCACTTTCACCACCCTGTGAAGTTAATCCTAATTTATTTAATCTGTAGCCTAATAAACTGCATGGTTATAGTGGGAGGACCACACACCATATCATCGCGTGACTCAAAGTTTACTTCGATATGATGGTTATTTTATCAATATTTGTGCATAAAGGCATTTCCACTGCGATTTTTCACATAATACATTTTACCGCCACAAAAAGATCCCACCATGTCGAACGAACAAATTATCTGTCGGTATTTATAAAGTTGTTGTGATAGCTATCTTGATATTTATTTTTATAAGGTATGACTTTACTCGTATTAAAACGGTGGTTTTCTGGTCTCAAGGACTCAATATATCTCTCTCTCTCGCTTGCCCTATTTTAGCATGCCTATTCACAGTGTTTGTGGTGTGTGTGTGTGCGTGTGCGTGCATAAGTGTGAGAGTGTGTTTGTGTGCGATTGCATGGGATGGGTGGTAACAAGAAAAACTCTGTTTTTGTGTGTCCGCACTAAACCATTTTCCCGTGTTTATTCAAAATTGGAAGCACTGAATGGCATGTCAGCTAAAGGGCATTTGGGCTATTCTGGTGACAAACAGGGGCATGGCTAATGTATATGACCAAACTGCGAGCCAGTCGTTTTTCTCTTTGTGGCATCTGCGTGCAGGCAAACTATTTAAAGGCATCAGAGAGAGCGAGACCAGCATTAATTTCCTTCATTCCCTGCAGCCAAACAATAAATAACTAAATCACTCTTAAAAGCTATTCGCCACAATGCACACATATCTCTCCCCACCCCACTCCCACTCTTAGCTGCTATAAAGGATTTCAATTCCGGGAAAGAACAGTCATTCATATAAGTAATCAGTTTCATGAGCTCTCTCACTCACATACTTATTCGACAACCCCGCAACATTAGACAGCCACTGGTGAAAATAAGAAAAAGGGAAAAGCATCCAATTATTTGTGCATAATGAGGGCTGTTATACACCGAGGCAGTGCCTCCCAGACAAAGTAATACCCCTCCTCTCTCTATGCATCTCAAGTACTGACAATAGCCAGGAGTAACATTTGACAGGGCCCTAATTTCATAGTACTCCTGTCATTTCTCAAGAGTTATCGCCCATTGGCACCGTCTCTGAGCTATATTTATGGTGGGAACGGGGGACATTAGCGAGGTGTTCCCCTAAAAGCATGCCCATTGGCAGGCCTTGGCGGCGGCCATCTCAGGGTCATGTTTCGGGCACTGGAGCTTGGAGGAGTCGTGGCCCGTAGAGTTTATGAGGAGGCTTCCCTCTGTGAAGCACCACTGGAGTCCAACGGCATGCCCTTCAGATGCACAACAACTCATTACCTCACCTCCAGTCAGGCAATAAATCCTATAACGACATGAGTCGCTTACAAGGCCTTGAGGGCACCCAGACTTTCCATTTGTGAACCCCAACAACATACCCCCTGGACAACCCCTTCCAAAATGTCAATGTTGATAAATCGATGCTAGATTAATCCAATATTTTATGGAATGAAAGAAACAAGGACAGTATCCTGGATGCTACTCGATATAAATTGCCTTCAGAGAGTATTCATTCCCACTGACTTATTCAACATTCTGTTGTGATATAGCCTGAATTCAAAATGGCTTAAAAAAAATATTATTTCTCTCACACACAATACCCCATAATGACAAAGTGAACACATGTTTTTTGAAATATTTGCAAATGTATCGAAAATGAAATACAGAAATATCTCATTTACATAAGTATTCACACCCCTGAGTCAATACTTTGTAGAAGCACCTTTGACAGCAATTACAGCTGTGAGTCTTTCTGGGTAAGTCTCTGAGAGCTTTCCACACCTGGATTGTGCAACATTTGCCCATTATTATTAAAAAAATTATTCAAGCACTGTCAAATTGGTTGTTGATTTTAGCTAGACAACCATTTTCAGGTCTTGGCATAGATTTTCAATGAGATATAAATCAAAATTGCAACTCGGCCACTCAGGAACGTTCACTGTCTTCTTGGTAAGCAACTCCAGTGTATATTTGGCCTTGTGTTTTAGGTTATTGTCCTGCTGAAAGGTGAATTCATCTCCCAGTGTCTGGTGGAAAGCAGACTGAACCAGGTTTTCCTCTAGGATTTTGCCTGTGCTTAGCTCCATTCCGTTTCTTTTTTATCCTGAAAAACTCCCCAGTCCCTAAGAGTTACAAGCATACCCATAACAGGATGCAGCCACCACTATGCTTGAAAATATTGAGAGTGGTACTCAGTAATGTGTTGTATTGGATTTGCCCCAAACATAACACTTTGTATTCAGGACAAAAAGTTATTTGCTTTGCCACATTTTTTTTGCAGTGTTACTTTAGTCCCTTGTTGCAAACAGGATGCATGTTTTGAAATATTTGTATTCTGTACAGGCTTCCTTCTTTTCACTCTGTCAATTAGGTTAGTATTGTGGAGTAACTACAATGTTGTTGATCTATCTTCAGTTTTCTCCTATCACAACCATTAAACTCTGTAACTGTTTTAAAGCAGTTTCCTTCCTCTCCGGCAACTAGGAAAGCTGCCTGTATCTTTGTAGTAACTGGGTGTATTGATAATCCATCCAAAGTGTAATTAATAACTTCACCATGCTCAAAGGGATTTTCAATGTCTGCTTTTATTTTAATTTTTTATTTACCAATAGGTAATTGTATGTGTGGGGTACAGAGATGAGGTAGTCATTCAAAAATCATGTTAAACACTATTATTGCACACAGAGTAAGTCCATGAAGCTTATTATGTGACTTGTTAAACACATTTTTACTCCTGAACTTATTTAAGCTTGCCATAACAAAGGGGTTGAATACTTATTGACTCAAGACATTTCAGCTTTTCAATTTAATTAATTTGTAAACATTTCGAAAAACATAATTCCACTTTGACATTATGGGTTATTGTGTGTAGGCCAGTGACAAAAAAACTCTATTTAATCCATTTTAAATTCAGGCAGTAACATAACAAAATGTGGAAAAAGTCAACGGGTGTGAATACTTTCTGGAGGCACTGTAATGGTTTTGGAGCAGGCACTTATGTGAAGACAGCAAGATAGCCAAAGCGCTAACAGCAATCCGCTAACCGCTCGGGTGCTCAGGTGCATTGGTGGTGCACTTTTGACCTCCACCACTTCTCATTGTCGATGGGTGCTCTTAATAATTTATAGGCTTTAAGAATCGTCAGGCTCTAATTGGTGGGCTGCTGTAATCCTCTCAGCACTGCGGGGACAGCAGCCCACGGCAGCTGCTTTTTACAGAGAAGCCAAGAATAATTGACTTGCCTTTTTCCAAAAAGCAACCTGGCTTGAAGTTAAAAGGCCTCGCTTGAAATCGAAACAGCACCTTGAAGCAGCACACAAGGTGTGTGTGTGTGTGTGTGTGGTTGGGTCAGGGCTCCTTTCACACGCTTTGAGAATGGGAGATGGAACACTCAGGACTCTCCAAGACTCCTTTTGGAGTTATGTCAGTCAGTGGCTTTAAGACGAAAAGGGGAAAGAAATAATAAGATATCAGGGTGAGTACAAAACTGCCATTACATGAGTCAAAGCTTTGGGGAATCCATCGAATCTATTAGAGACAAAATCGTGTCGGCTCACATCTGGAAAATTATATTTATGTTGCTCTGTGTACTGTGAGGTGAATGGGCTTACCACCAATTCCACCTAACAACACATCCCACTCCTTGCAGAGGAGAGAGAGTTAGCGAGAGGGAGACACAGAGAGAGAGTGAGCAAAGACCAGATCACTAAACATGATCCTCTTAAGGGGAATCACATTTTGTAAGTGTGCAGGGTGGCTCACAAGTAATCACATGATCACGTGTGTGTGTGTGTGTGTGTGTGTCAATCCATCCTGGGTATCTCAGGGGGACGTGAATCATGTAATCATGTTGCTGTCAGTCACAGGCAGGGCCCCTTAGGGCAGGTAAGCTAACAGACTCGGAGCCGGCTATTAGATACCCTCGAGCCTCTATTACCTATCACTCTCCTCTTGCTGTGTTACCATGGAGCCACATCACAGTATCTTTGCTTGAGCAAATCCTATCCTCATCCACACTGCTATTTTTTAAAATCTCATTTGCTATTGGCCCTAATCATTTGGAAATCTTGATTTGAAGGCAGAGGCAGACTAAGCACACACTACTTTCCCTGTAGCCGGATATTGAAGATTCACAGCAGGTAGTCGGTGCCTGATCACTCTTTTCTGCCTCTTTCTTAAAGTCTCTGTCTCTTTCGGTCCCTGACTCAATCTCTCTACGTCTAGCTTTCGATTTAGCCATGTCTGTGCTACAACCTCTCTATCGGTGTTGCGTCTTTCTCTCTCAGCGTCTCCCTCCCTCTCTCACTCTCTATCTATCTGTCTGTCTCCTCTCCACCCTCCCTCCTCTTCTCCTCCTCCTCTGATAGCTCAAATTGAGTTCAGCCATGAGAAACCCTTCTGTGTGTTTAAGTCCTCTCTGGCTCTGCACCGCTTGTTACCCCCAGAGTGGCATTCCGAGGCGCTTAGGCAGCAAGGCGCATTGGTAACGGATCCAACTGCCTGCCGGATCGCAAATGACTAGACCTTTACCTGATGCTTTTCACCTTGAGAGCCGCTGACGATCTGCTTGCAACCGCATCGTGCATCTGCCAAGCCTCCCTCCATCTCTCCCTCCCTCCCTACACACGCTTTTATCAAATTACTGGGCGCAGTCACACCCTGTCCTGCGTTTAAAACAGCATTTATACGTCTCGGCATGGTGTAGAGAGCTGTGTCATAGGCACTGCGTTCCAGATAGTTACTGTAAATGGTGGCCAAATTGAGAGGAATCAAATAGAAAAATGAGGAGTGTTACTCTGAATGACTGATTAACCATCCAGCCCATGATGCTCAGTGTGATTTCAGTCTTACTCAAAATGCCTTAAGTATGTAATTTGTCTTTTCCCATCGATTCCTTTCTCACCCAACTCGTAATTGGAAAGAAAGTCAACGCTATCCAAAACCATGAGAGATAAGTGAGACATTGCTGGATGACAGCATAGCTAGTCAGTGGATGGGAATATTTGAATCCAGATTAGTTGGATTGAATGAGCTGCATTCAATGTATCACATTCAAATAGATTATTGTAGCCCTGCAGATAATGTCCCAGCACTCATAACTAGTGCCTTCAGAAAGTATTCACACCCCTTGGCTTTTTGCAAATTTGATTGTGTTACAGCCTGAATTTAAAATGGATTACATTTAGATTTTTTGGTCACTGGCCTACACACAATACCCCATAAGTTAAAAGTTGAATTAGTGGGACTATCATTTGTTTTTTAACAGGACAATGACCCAACACACCTCCAGGCTGTGTAATGGCTATTTGACCAAGAAGGAGAGTGATGGAGTGCTGCATCAGATGACCTGGCCTCCACAATCTCCCGACCTCAACCAATCTGAGATGGTTTGGGATGAGTCGGACTGCAGAGTGAAGGAAAAGCAGCCAACAAGTGCTCAGCATATGTGGGAACTCCTTCAAGACTGTTGGAAAAGCATTCCAGGGGAAGCTGGTTGAGAGAATGCCAAGAGTGTGCAAAGCTGTCATCAAGGCAAAGGGTGGCTATTTGAAGAATCTAAAATCTAAAATATATTTTGATTTGTTTAACACTTTTTTGGTTACTACATGAGTCCATATGTGTTATTTGATAGTTTTGATGTCTTCACTATTATTCTACAATGTAGAATATAGTAAAAATAAAGAAAAACCCTTGAATGAGTAGGTGTTCTAAAACTTTTGACCGTTAGTGTATATTTTTCATATATTTTATTATTTTACAAATTAATAAAAAATGAAATGCTGAAATGTCTTGAGTGAATAAGTATTCAACTCCTTTGTTATGGCAAGCCTAGGGCCTCCCGAGTGGCGCAGTGGTCTAAGGCACTGCATCGCAGTGCTTGAGGTGTTACTACAGATCCGGGTTTGATCCCGGGCTGTGTCGCAGCCGGCCGCGACCGGGAGACCCATGAGGCGGCGCAAAATTGGCCCAGCGTCGTCTGGGTTAGGGGAGGGTTTGGCCGGCCGGGATGTCCTTGTCCCATCGTGCTCTAGCAACTCCTGTGGTGGGCCGGGCGCATGCACGATGACATGGTTGCAAGCTGTACGGTGTTTCCTCCGACATATTGGTGCGGCTGGCTTCCGGGTTAAGCGAGCAGTATGTCAAGAAGCAGTGCGGCATGGCAGGGTCGTGTTTCGGAGGACGCATGGCTCTCGACCTTCGCCTCTCCGGAGTCCATATAGGACTGTAACTACCAATTTGGATATCACGAAATTGGGGAGAAAAAGGGGTCAAAAGTACACACAAAAAATATATATAAAACATTGGCTAGCCTAAATACGTTCAGGAGTACAAATGTGCTTAACAAGACAGTCACATAATAAGTTGCATGGACTCACTGTGTGCAATAATAGTGTTTAACATGATTTTTGAATGACTACCTCATCTCTGAGCCCCACACATACACTTATCTCTAAGGTCCCTCAGTCGAGCAGTGAATTTCAAACAGATTCAACCACAAAAACGAGGGAGGTTTTCCAATGCCTCGCAAAGAAGGGAACCTATTGGTAGATGGGTAAAAAAACTAAACAGACATTGAATATCCCTTTCAGCATGGTGAAGTTATTAATTACACTTTGGATGGTGTAGCAATACACCCAGTCACTACAAAGACACAGACGTCCTTCCTAACTCAGTTGCCGGACAGGAAGAAAACCACTCAGGGATTTCACTTTAAAACAGTTACAGAATTTAATGGTTGTGATAGGAGAAAACTGAAGATAGATCAACAACATCATAGGTACTCCACAATGCTAACCTAATTAACAGAGTGAAAAGAAGGAAGCCTGTACAAAATACTAATATTTCAAAACATGCATCCTGTTTGCAACAAGGGACTAAAGTAATACTGCAAAAAAATGTGGCAAACAATTAACTTTTTGTCCTGAATACAAAGTGTTCTATTTGAGGCAAATCCAATACAACACATTACTGAGTACCACTCTCCATATTTTCAAGCATAGTGGTGGATGCAACCTGTTATGGGTATGCTTGTAACTGTTAAGGCCTGGGGAGTTATTCAGGATAAAAAAATAAACAGAATGGAGCTAAGCACAGGCAAATTCCTAGAGGAAAACCTGGTTCAGTCTGCTTTCCTCCAGACACTGGGAGATGAATTCACCTTTCAGCAGGACAATAACCTAAAACCCAAGGCCAAATATACACTGGAGTTGCTAACCAAGAAGACAGCGAATGTTCCTGAGTGGCTGAGTTACAGTTTTTACTTAAATCTACTTGAAAATCTATGGCAAAACCTGAAAATTGTGGTTTAGCAATGATCAACAACTAATTTGACAGAGCTTTAAGAATTTTGAAAATAATAATGGGCAAATGTTGCATAATCCAGGTGTGGAAAGCTCTTAAACCATGTTCACGTTGGCAGTTTGAAGTGACTTAAATCCTATTTATTTGCATATCCAATTAAAATCTGTTATTTTTCCTCCAGTCTAAACCGCTAAAAAGCACATGGAATTGGATATTTCAAGCCACATTTCAAACCAACTTCATAGGGGGTTTGAAGTCAGATACAAATCTGATTCCTGGCCATGTGATTTGTTTCTGAACGGTCAAATCTGATTTATTTGCCCTCAAGTGGTTTTTAGACTGTTATTTGGCATATTTTATTGCTTTCTAGCTACTCTGCTAACAGTTTGACAAGAACATGTGGTAGCTAACTAGCTTGTTAATTGTTTACAAACAAATTAGTGAATGTGCTAGAACAATAAACAGCTACTTAGCTAGGACTCGTTTTGAAAGTTGGATCATCTAATTCTTTGAGGCTTTAAAAGTGTTCTTACCCTATGATTTTGAACATTCAAAGCAACTGGGAAACGTCCATGGCAGGCATTGTTGTTACCATATTCACCTTAGCTTGCCCTAAGACCCTCACAAACTTTTACAGATGCACCATTGAGAGCACCCTGTCGGCCTGTATCACTGCGTGGTACGGCAACTGCACCGCCCGCAACCGCAGAGAATACTGGTGCGGTCTGCCCAAGGCATCACCGGGGGCACACTGCCTGCCCTCTAGGACACCTACAGCACCCGATGTCACATGAAGGCCAAAAAGATCATCAAGGAAATCAACCACCCGAGCCACGGCCTGTTCACGCCGCTATCATCCAGAAGGCGAGGTCAGTACAGGTGCATCAAAGCTGAGACCGAGAGACTGAAAAACAGCTTCTATCTCAAGGCCATCAGACTGTTAAATAGCCATCACTAGCCGGCCTCCACCCAGTACCCTGCCCTGTACTTAGTCACTGTCACTAGCCGGCTGCCACCCGGTTACTCAACCCTGCACCTTAGAGGCTGCTGCCCTATGTACATAGACATGGAATCACTGGTCACATTAATAATGGAACACTGGTCACTTTAATAATGTTTACATACAGACATTGCTCGTCCTAATATTTATATATTTATTAATTCCATGCTTTTACTTTGAGATTTGTGTGAATTGTTAGATAATATTGCACTGTTGGAGCTAGGAACACAAGCATTTAGCTACACCTGCAATAATATCTGCTAAATATGTGTATGTGACCAATACAATTTTATTTGATTTACATAACTTCTGAGTGATAGGAAGCAGGAGAATCACCACCAATCTGCCTACACCACTGCACACACACCTTTCATTACCATGACAATTAGCATAGCCTTGTCAGCAAATTACTGCTGTCTGAACACACAAAAATCCGATTTGGTCACTTGTAACTTGCTGTTAGACAGTCAGTAGTCCAAAACGGATTTGAAAAACAAAACAGATTTATGCATTTAGGCCTGCAGTGTGAACAAGGCTTTAGAGACTTACCCAGAAAGTCTCACAGCTGTAATCGCTGCCAAAGGTGCTTCTACAAAGTATTGACTCAGGGGTGTGAATACTTATGTAAATTTGATATTTCTGTATTTCATTTTCAATCCATTTGCAAACACTTCTAAAAACATGTTTTCACTTTGTCATTATGGGGTATTGTGTGTAGATGGGTGCGAAAAAAAAGAAAGATTTAATCCATTTTGAATTCAGGCTGTAACACAACAAAATGTGGAATAAGTCAAAGGCTCGGAACACTTTCTGAAGGCACTGGTATGATTTCATACAAGTCAAATTGTTTAGAGATTGTTTAGAGTAGAAATCATGCATTTTCTCTTTCGCCTCGCTCAAATCTAATGGTAGGGGACAAAGATGTCTGATTCGATTCAATATTTATTTTGCCATGACTGTCAGCGAGCCCAAGCTTTCTAACCGGGGTCACTGTGGGTGAAAACAAATCCGGTTTTATTAGGGGAATGAGAGGCGCTTTGGGGGCCAATAGCTATCAAAGAGCACTGCTAAAACACACACAATATCCCAGCAAGGAGATTGGATTCCTACTGCACCTCATCTACACAACACCGGGGTCACTCCCCAATCTACACGGGTCTCAGCTAAAGCAGCGCTACAAGCAAGCTTTCTCCATTAGCTTCCCATCTCTAATACTCCGAAAAAAACAAAGGCCTAATGCTAAGGAGAGGGAGAAAAACTAACAGATGCAGTTGAAGACAATTAAAGTGTGCCTTTTAAATAACTGTCTAACTAGATTCATTACAATGCAGCATGCAGCGTTTTATCTTGTGCTATTGATGCGCGAAACATTAACATAACTGTTACTTTTTAACAATGGAGTGACATATGTATATTTGTAAATGTACAGGAAGAAATGTATTTAACAAGTAAAACAGCTGTATCCTGGGTCTCATAAAATATGCTTCAAAAACAAATAAGACTTCTTTAAAGCCAGTTGTTTCGGTGGATTATCTTAACAATTCAAGTGAGTAACGTTATGCTTGTTCTTTGTGTCAATGGGGCAGTTAAAGTCAAGCCAGGTGGTCCTCTGTTGGCTCTCAAAAAAAGAAACAATGCCGAAAGTTATGACAGACAGGCTTAAGCAAAAATGACAGGAGTAAATAGCCCTCTAAAATATCCAACAGGGTCAATTCGTTATGAGTGGAAGCACTACAGCCAACTGCATAGTATTCAAGCCCTCTCTCAAGTTATTGAATGAAAACAAGGGCAAGGGCAGGAAGACAGCCATCTTGAAATATACCAGCTAGTGTTTTATTCCATTTTTTACATTTTCATTTTGTGGGCAAATTGATATGTTTAGGGAGGGTAGAGAGGCTGGGCATTAGACTTGATGTAATGTCAGCGGTGGCATATTTGAGAGCATGTGTGAGTTGCATGTGGGTACACACTGTGCACGGTATAGGACTACAGCCGCAACCACAGCCTCATTTAAACACTGCTCAACATCGAGTAACTTCCAAAAATGTTCTACTCGGGATAAGGTTATTCAGGGTAGCCCTCAAAACATCTGAAACAGCAGAAATTATTTTAATGCTTACAAGTGGGAAACAAAGGCCAACATATGCAACCAGTTTGATGTTCACCCAATCGTTATGTATTCTGTATATTGAAAAACAGAAAATAGCCTGTGTTAAACAGTGCGTACACTCGTACATTGCAGAGTCACACCTACTGAGCACTTGAGCTCCAAATAGCCCTCTCAAATACATATGACTTCTTAAACATAGAAAGGTCACATCCTCTTTCTAATTGCTGTCATATAGATTTATCAAGCCTGCCACAATGAATGCTAAACTCACTCTTGTACAAAACACCATCGAGACCGCTGCTGCTCTCCAACAAAAACAAAATCACGGCATGGCAATTATCCGTATCCATTTTAACGTAATATGGGAAGAATATGAGATGCGTGGGAGAGAGGTGAGTTTCGTGCCGTGTGGGGGTGGGAACAAAGTTGTGTGTTTGTGTGCATGTGTAGCTATGGGCTTTGGTGTGTGTATGTTTGTGGTTGAATAGAGGCCGGTGTAGGAGCTATGAGTGCTGTTTGGGTTTTGAGGGGGGCTAGTTCAAAGGGTTGTTTGGAGGTAGGAGCAGAGCAGATCTATGCATAGTGCTGCTGTATGGTGCTGTGAGTGTTAGATATAAGGGAGAGATGCAGGAATGTGCAGAGGACGTGAAGAGGCTACAAGGCAGGCCAGTCAGGGTGACCTCATGCGTTTGTCACAGGGACGGGCTATCAGGTTTCTCCAGTGCAGATTCCAGCTCGCACTCCACAGACCATTTTCTTATTTATTTATTTTTTGTTAATTTAGGGGGTAGATCAGCTTTAATATTTCAGATAGATTGTAACTTCCATCAATGTAATTGTCTGCATCACTTCTAATCCCCCATATGTTTTTTTTCTCGCAAATATATATATATATATATATATATATATATATATATATATATACAGTGGGGAAAAAAGTATTTAGTCAGCCACCAATTGTGCAAGTTCTCCCACTTAAAAAGATGAGAGATGCCTGTAATTTTCATCATAGGTACACTTCAACTATGACAGACAAATTGAGAAAAAAAAATCCAGAAAATCACATTGTAGGATTTTTTATGAATTTATTTGCAAATTATGGTGGAAAATAAGTATTTGGTCACCTACAAACAAGCAAGATTTCTGGCTCTCACAGACCTGTAACTTCTTCTTTAAGAGGCTCCTCTGTCCTCCGCTCGTTACCTGTATTAATGGCACCTGTTTGAACTTGTTATCAGTATAAAATACACCTGTCCACAACCTCAAACAGTCACACTCCAAACTCCACTATGGCCAAGACCAAAGAGCTGTCAAAGGACACCAGAAACAAAATTGTAGACCTGCACCAGGCTGGGAAGACTGAATCTGCAATAGGTAAGCAGCTTGTTTTGAAGAAATCAACTGTGGGAGCAATTATTAGGAAATGGAAGACATACAACACCACTGATAATCTCCCTCGATCTGGGGCTCCACGCAAGATCTCACCCCGTGGGGTCAAAATGATCACAAGAACGGTGAGCAAAAATCCCAGAACCACACGGGGGGACCTAGTGAATGACCTGCAGAGAGCTGGGACCAAAGTAACAAAGCCTACCATCAGTAACACACTGCGCCGCCAGGGACTCAAATCCTGCTGTGTCCCCCTGCTTAAGCCAGTACATGTCCAGGCCCGTCTGAAGTTTGCTAGAGTGCATTTGGATGATCCAGAAGAGGATTGGGAGAATGTCATATGGTCAGATGAAACCAAAATAGTAAAAACTCAACTCGTCGTGTTTGGAGGACAAAGAATGCTGAGTTGCATCCAAAGAACACCATACCTACTGTGAAGCATGGGTGTGGAAACATCATGCTTTGGGGCTGTTTTTCTGCAAAGGGACCAGGACGACTGATCCGTGTAAAGGAAAGAATGAATGGGGCCATGTATCGTGAGATTTTGAGTGAAAACCTCCTTCCATCAGCAAGGGCATTGAAGATGAAACGTGGCTGGGTCTTTCAGCATGACAATGATCCCAAACACACCGCCCGGGCAACGAAGGAGTGGCTTCGTAAGAAGCATTTCAAGGTCCTGGAGTGGCCTAGCCAGTCTCCAGATCTCAACCCCATAGAAAATCTTTGGAGGGAGTTGAAAATCCGTGTTGCCCAGCGACAGCCCCAAAACATCACTGCTCTAGAGGAGATCTGCATGGAGGAATGGGCCAAAATACCAGCAACAGTGTGAAAACCTTGTGAAGACTTACAGAAAACGTTTGACCTGTGTCATTGCCAACAAAGGGTATATAACATAGTATTGAGAAACTTTTGTTATTGACCAAATACTTATTTTCACCATAATTTGCAAATAAATTCATTAAAAATCCTACAATGTGATTTTCTGGATTATTTTTTCTCATTTTGTCTGTCGTAGTTGACGTGTACCTATGATGAAAATTACAGGCCGCTCTCATCTTTTTAAGTGGGAGAACATGCACAATTGGTGGCTGACTAAATACTTTTATCCCCCACTGTACATCCATACACATGCACATATCCTTTTTTAAATTATATTTCCCTTCATTACTTTCCAACCCCACCACCCCTTCCCCACTCCTGAGTGGCGCAGTGGTCTAAGGCACTGCATCGCAGTGCTAACTGTGCCACTAGAGATCCTGGTTCAAATCCAGGCTCTGTCGCAGCCGGCCGCGACCGGGAGACTCATGGGCGGCGCACAATTCGTCCAGGGTAGGAATGGCCGGCAGGGATGTAGCTCAGTTGATAGAGCATGGCGTTTGCAACGCCAGGGTTGTGGGTTCGATTCCCACGGGGGGCCAGTATAAAAAAATATATATATGTGTTCACTAACTGTAAGTCGCTCTGGATAAGAACGTCTGCTAAATGACTAAAATGTAAATGTAAAAAATGTAAACTAGTGAACAACAACGCTTAGGCCTCTACTTCCAGCCCATACATACTATATACATTTTATGGACACAGTCAAATTCTACAATAATTATATTTTGTTTGTTTTTACTCCTGAACTTCCTCCAATCATTTTAATGATGTCCATCTGGTTTGCTTCTATATGCCATATCTTTCTAACTGTGCTCTTTCACAAAAGCTCTCAACCTATAACCTATATACTTATTATGGACACAGTATGCTTTACATTAGTTATCTTGTTGTTATTAGTTGTTGTTATTAGTCCCATCCTTCAGCTCCATTAAACACCTCCCATCTCTTAACACCACACATTTTAGATTTCTATTTGCTATATATTTTTCAACTGTACTGTGATCTTTTACAAAAGTTCTGAACCTTTCTATTCTCATTGTTTCTACAGATCGTGAATTTAAAATAATTTTTTTGGCTAAAATTATTATTATATTATTGATCGATTGACTATTGACTTTTCAGATCACCCAGTAGTGCTATCTGCAGGGTTTGCTCCAGGTAAATATTGCAATCCTTTAGCAATTCCTGGACCTGTGTCCAAAAACAAGCTACAAATGGACAGTACCAAAACAAATGATCTAATGATTCTGTCTCTTCGCAGCAAAATCTGCAGAGCTGGGAAGATTGTATCCCCCATATAAATAACATTCTATTGGTAGCAAGAATTTTATATAATAATTTAAATTGAAAAATTCTAAGTTTTGAATCCGGCGTCGTTTTGTGTATCAATTCATAAACACTATGCCATGGAATCGGTACGTCAAAAATCTCTTCCCGACTATTTTACAATCTATATGGGACAGCTGACAATCATTTGGTCCTTAAATGAAACTGGTATAATTTTTTATTTATCACAATTGTCTTTAACCAATTGTCTTTAATGCAGGGCCGACAGACAAGTTCCTTACTTTTTCCCCCTTCCACTTTCCTCTTCCATTTTTGGGGTAAAGCTGCAATTATTTGGTTGTAATTTTGGGTAGAGCAGACATTTCCATATGTTTTTGTTACCTGCATGTGCGACATGACTCCACCAGTCCTACCTATGATGTCATTTACGAAGATTATACATTTTCTAAACATATTTTCAAAAAATAATGGATTTTTATCGATTAGTCTATTTGAGTTTAACCACAATATTTGTTGCATTATTTGTTCTGTCGTTTCTGGAGGATTAAATTGAAATTGCAACCAACTTTCTATGGCTTGTTTTAGAAATAGTGCTATTTGGGAGATTATTTCCTTTTCAAATAACTGAAAGTGAGAGGTTGTAATCTGAATAAAGGGAAAAAGGCCATTCTTGAACATGGGGTGAGACAATCTTACTAATTTGCTTGAGAACCAGTTCGGATTTAAGTCTAACTTTTGTATGAGTGAAGCTTTTAGTGATAGGTCTAATTCTTTAATATTTAATAATTTCTCTCTTCTGAATTCATTCATTATATAAATACGCCCGTTTAATTTTGTCTGGCTTGTCGTTCCAAATAAAAGGAAATATTTTTATCTCATATAATTTAAAAAACTGTTCGCTAGGCATAGGCAAGACCATAAGCAAATAGGTAAACTGGGATCATACTAAAGAGTTAATCAGGGTGATTTTTCCACAAATTGACAGGTTTTTACCTTTACATGGTAGCAAGATCTTATCTATTTTTGCTAACTTTCTATTAAAATGTATTGGAGTGAGCTCATTTATTTCATTTGGGATATATATTCCGAGTATATCCATATCACCATCAGACCATTTTATTGGTAAACTACATGGTAATGTAAAAATTGTATTTCTTAGTGATCCAATACGTAATATAGTACATTTATCATAATTTGGATGTAATCCAGAGAGGTTAGAAAATTTATCTAGATCCTCTATGAGGCTGTGGAGGGATTCAAGTTGTGGATTTAAAAGAAAACATGAATCATCAGCGTACAATGACACCTTTGTTTTTAAGCCCTGGATTTCTAATCCCTTGATATTATTGTTGGATCTGATTTTAATAGCTAACATCTCGATGGCAATAATAAATAGATATGCTGATAGTGGACAACCTTGTTTCACTCCTCTTGACAGTTTAAAACTTTCTGAGAAATAGCCATTATTTACTATTTTACACGTAGGGTTACTATACATGATTTTGACCCATTTTATAAGAGATTCTCCAAAATTGAAATGCTCCAGGCATTTATATATAAACCCCAGCCGTACTTTATCAAATGCCTTTTCGAAGTCTGCTATGAACAGTAGACCTCGTTTCCCAGATTTTTCATAGTGTTCTATTGTTTCCAGTACTTGCCTTATATTATCTCCAATGTATCGCCCATGTAAAAAACCTGTCTGATTAGAATGAATAATGTCCAACAATACCTTTTTAATTCTATGTGCTATACATTTTGCTAGAATTTTTGCATCACAACACTGAAGTGTAAGGGGCCTCCAATTTTTTTAATGGACTGGATCTTTATATTTTCCACTAGTATCCTGTTTCAGTAATAATGAAATCAGACCTTCTTCTTGAGTGTCTGATAATCTACCATTTACATAGGAGTGGTTAAAACATGCTAATAACGGTCCTCTGAGTATTTCAAAAAAGGTTTGGTATACCTCGATTGGTATACCATCCTACCCTGGAGTTTTCCCAGACATAAAGTCTTTAATTGCATCCAGAAGTTCCTCCTCTGTAATTTCACCTTCACATGAGTCTTTCTGCATGGCTGTTAATTTTATATTATCAATAGAAAAAAATCTCTACAATTTGCTTCAGTTAGAGGAGATGGAGGCGACTGAAACAAAAACATATGCTTAAAGTACTTTGTTTCCTCCTTCAAAATATAATTTGGTGAATCATGGGTGACTCCGTAATTTGTAACCAGTTTCAATAGATTATTTTTGGTAGCATTCCTATGTTGAAGATTAAAAAAGAATTTGGTGCATTTTTCCTCATATTCCATCCAGTTTGCTTTATTTTTTATAATATATTAAACTTGATCTTTCTTGAATAAGTTTCTCTATTTCTTTTTGTTTTTACTCTAATTTATTCTGAACCTCTATGTTACAGTTTTTATTGCTATCTATCTGTTCTGTTAGACCTTCTATTTCCTTTGTTAGTGTGAACTCTTTTGACCTAAATTGCTTTTGTTTTCGAGATGAGTACTGAATTGCATGGCCTCTAAAGGCACATTTAAAGGAGTCCCATACAATAAGGGGATTTGCTGTACCTATGTTATGTCGGAAAAAATCAGTTATAAATTCCTCTGTCCTAGTTAAAAACAAGTTATCATCCAATAGGCTTTGATTAAATTTCCAATATCCTTGCCCATGTGGAAATTCAGTAAGAGTAATGTATATGCCAATTACAGTGGGGGAAAAAAGTATTTAGTCAGCCACCAATTGTGCAAGTTCTCCCACTTAAAAAGATGAGAGAGGCCTGTAATTTTCATCATAGGTACACGTCAACTATGACAGACAAATTGAGAATAAAAAATTTCCAGAAATCACATTGTAGGATTTTTTATGAATTTATTTGCAAATTATGGTGGAAAATAAGTATTTGGTCACCTACAAACAAGCAAGATTTCTGGCTCTCACAGACCTGTAACTTCTTCTTTAAGAGGCTCCTCTGTCCTCCATTCGTTACCTGTATTAATGGCACCTGTTTGAACTTGTTATCAGTATAAAAGACACCTGTCCACAACCTCAAACAGTCACACTCCAAACTCCTCTATGGCCAAGACCTGTCAAAGGACACCAGAAACAAAATTGTAGACCTGCACCAGGCTGGGAAGACTGAATCTGCAATAGGTAAGCAGCTTGGTTTGAAGAAATCAACTGTGGGAGCAATTATTAGGAAATGGAAGACATACAAGACCACTGATAATCTCCCTCGATCTGGGGCTCCACGCAAGATCTCACCCCGTGGGGTCAAAATGATCACAAGAACGGTGAGCAAAAATCCCAGAACCACACGGGGGGACCTAGTGAATGACCTGCAGAGAGCTGGGACCAAAGTAACAAAGCCTACCATCAGTAACACACTACGCCACCAGGGACTCAAATCCTGCAGTGCCAGACGTGTCCCCCTGCTTAAGCCAGTACATGTCCAGGCCCGTCTGAAGTTTGCTAGAGTGCATTTGGATGATCCAGAAGAGGATTGGGAGAATTTCATATGGTCAGATGAAACCAAAATATAACTTTTTGGTAAAAACTCAACTCGTCGTGTTTGGAGGACAAAGAATGCTGAGTTGCATCCAAAGAACACCATACCTACTGTGAAGCATGGGGGTGGAAACATCATGCTTTGGGGCTGTTTTTCTGCAAAGGGACCAGGACGACTGATCCGTGTAAAGGAAAGAATGAATGGGGCCATGTATCGTGATATTCTGAGTGAAAACCTCCTTCCATCAGCAAGGGCATTGAAGATGAAATGTGGCTGGGTCTTTCAGCATGACAATGATCCCAAACACACCGCCCGGGCAACGAAGGAGTGGCTTCGTAAGAAGCATTTCAAGGTCCTGGAGTGGCCTAGCCAGTCTCCAGATCTCAACCCCATAGAAAATCTTTGGAGGGAGTTGAAAGTCCGTGTTGCCCAGCGACAGCCCCAAAACATCACTGCTCTAGAGGAGATCTGCATGGAGGAATGGGCCAAAATACCAGCAACAGTGTGTGAAAACCTTGTGAAGACTTACAGAAAACGTTTGACCTGTGTCATTGCCAACAAAGGGTATATTACAAAGTATTGAGAAACTTTTGTTATTGACCAAATACTTATTTTCCACCATAATTTGCAAATAAAGTCATTAAAAATCCTACAATGTGATTTTCTGTATTTTTTTTCTCATTTTGTCTGTCATAGTTGACGTGTACCTATGATGAAAATTACAGGCCTCTCTCATCTTTTTAAGTGGGAGAACTTGAGTCTCCGCCATGTATATCTCACTAGATCAGGATATTTAAGCCTCAATATACAGTGGGGAGAACAAGTATTTGATACACTGCCGATTTTGCAGGTTTTCCTACTTACAAAGCATGTAGAGGTCTGTAATTTTTATCATAGGTACACTTCAACTGTGAGAGACGGAATCTAAAACAAAAATCCATAAAATCACATTGTATGATTTTTAAGTAATTCATTTGCATTTTATTGCATGACATAAGTATTTGATCACCTACCAACCAGTAAGAATTCCGGCTCTCACAGACCTGTTAGTTTTTTTTTAAGAAGCCCTCCTGTTCTCCACTCATTACCTGTATTATCTGCACCTGTTTGAACTCGTTACCTGTATAAAAGACACCTGTCCACACACTCAATCAAACAGACTCCAACCTCTCCACAATGGCCAAGACCAGAGAGCTGTGTAAGGACATCAGGGATAAAATTGTAGACCTGCACAATGCTGGGATGGGCTACAGGACAATAGGCAAGCAGCTTGGTGAGAAGGCAACAACTGTTGGCGCAATTATTAGAAAATGGAAGAAGTTCAAGATGACGGTCAATCACCCTCGGTCTGGGGCTCCATGCAAGATCTCACCTCGTGGGGCATCAATGATCATGAGGAAGGTGAGGGATCAGCCCAGAACTACACTGCAGAAGAGAGCTGGGATCACAGTCTCAAAGAAAACAATTAGTAACACACTACGCCGTCATTGATTAAAATCCTGCAGCGCACGCAAGGTCCCCCTGCTCAAGTCAGCACATGGCCAGGCCCGTCTGAAGTTTGCCAATGACCATCTGGATGATCCAGAGGTGGAATGGGAGAAGGTCATGTGGTCTGATGAGACAAAAATAGAGCTTTTTGGTCTAAACTCCACTCGCCGTGTTTGGAGGAAGTAGAAGGATGAGTACAACCCCAAGAACACCATCCCAACCGTGAAGCATGGAGGTGGAAACATCATTCTCTGGGGATGCTTTTCTGCAAAGGGGACAGGACGACTGCACCGTATTGAGGGGAGGATGGATGGGGCCATGTATCGCGAGATCTTGGCCAACAAACTCCTTCCCTCAGTAAGAGCATTGAAGATGGGTTGTGGCTGGGTCTTCCAGCATGACAACGACCCGAAACACACAGCCAGGGCAACTAAGGAGTGGCTCCGTAAGAAGCATCTCAAGGTCCTGGAGTGGCCTAGCCAGTCTCCAGACCTGAACCCAATAGAAAATCTTTGGAGGGAGCTGAAAGTCCGTATTGCCCAGCGACAGCCCCGAAACCTGAAGGATCTGGAGAAGGTCTGTATGGAGGAGTGGGCCAAAATCCCTGCTGCAGTGTGTGCAAACCTGGTCAAGACCTACAGGAAACGTATGATCTCTGTAATTGCAAACAAAGGTTTCTGTACCAAATATTAAGTTCTGCTTTTCTGATGTATCAAATACTTATGTCATGCAATAAAATGCTAATTAATTACTTAACAATCATACAATGTGATTTTCTGGATTTTTGTTTTAGATTCCGTCTCTCACAGTTGAAGTGTACCTATGATAAAAATTACAGACCTCTCCATGCTTTGTAAGTAGGAAAACCTGCAAAATCGGCAGTGTATCAAATACTTGTTCTCCCCACTGTATCTACTAGTTCTAATGTATCCATGACATTCACAATTTCCTTAAGATCATGAGGGTGATTGTTTGTAGTGTGATTTCCTTTACGGTCCATTGAGCTATTTAACCCTCCCGTTGTCCTAGGGTCAAAATGACCCGCCACTGTGTTGAACCAACTTTATTTAATTTTTATATTTTTGGGATCATTTGTGAGAAGGAGGCAGTGAGACTTTAAAGAAAGTATCACTGCCTCCTTCTCACAAATGATCCCAAAAATATAAAAATTAAATAAAGTTGGTTCAACACAGTGGCGGGTCATTTTGACCCTAGGACAACGGGAGGGTTAAAATGGTATTATAATCTCCCACCATAATAATAGAGTCTTGAATTGCTTGCAGAGTTGATAATTTATTATATATATTGTCAAAGAAGTGTGGATCATCATTATTTGGTCCGTAAAGGTTAATGAGCCATATCTGTTTATGGTCCAATAACATATTTAAAATAATCCATCTACCTTGCGTATCTGTTTGGACAATTTGCACATTCGGATCGAAATTACTGTTAATTAATATCATCACCCCTTTTGAGTTCCTTTGCCCATGGGAGAAGTATATTTCCCCCGCTAAAGCCCCTCCCCATCCCAAGTTGGGCCGTCATCCCAGTGTTCAGCATACCACCCCCGTTCCCCCGAATCCCTAGGCCCCCGAGAGGCCAGGACCCATCCATCGAAAACAGCACACAGTGCCATCCACAAAACAGAAGCAGGTCAACCGCCAAAAGCATTTCCAATGCTCTCACCTCAATATATATATATAGCTATTTAAAAATATATATCCATTCAAATATCTTGCATATCTCATTGTCCATCATTTTCGATTAATATGCGTAATAATGTCGCCAGTTGATGCGTACGATTTTAACCTATAACCCGGATTGCCATTGTATTACATTACATTTTTGACAAGCAATTATTATTTTAGCAAACAATTATTGTGGTTCATCCTATATTCTTCCTAACATCCTTACCCCCTTGCAACAGATGTGGGATAAACATACACGCATATACTCTAACACACTCAACCCCTTTCCTCCACAATCAACCATAAGATCAGATGCTCAACGGTTGTTACATCCCAGAGCCCAACTCAAGAAAGGACCTGATTTACGAATGCATATACAGTTACAGCTGTTTGAGAAAGCATGCAAGATTGAGCAAAAATTGACAACAATGTGAGATTCGGTTAATCTATTTAATCTATGTCAAGTCCTAGGTGATGGAGATCAGATCCACCCTCTTCACCTGAGACACAAACACTCTGGTACCCCGTTGTAACCATTTTTCCCAAGCATCTCCGTGCAGTCAGATCTTTGATTATTTTGTGCCACTTGGGCCACAATAATAAGCCCCCTCTCTGATTGTCCGAGTGTGACCCCCTCCCCATGGGTTACTGCAGCCAGTGTTGCCAGCACTGCCTCTACCTGGGTGGGGGTACCCCACCGGAATCCCCACCTGCTAGGTACAAGGTCGTCAAGGTTCTCATTAGCAGCTTTGAGAATTTCCTTGTATATTATGCTCTCCCATCAGGGGGCTCTGGCTTGTAGGACCAACCCTGCCAGGCATGCTCAGAATCTTGAGGGGGCGGTGCTGCTCAAGTAGGTCTCTGACCGCATGTATTTTTCTGTTTAGGCTGCATATAGGCAACTCACAGCAGGTCCATAAAACAGATGGGAACTTCTCTTTGGTGTATGGGTCACTCAAGTGGGTGTATAGGATATAGGGTTGGGGATCGTTCCATCATGATAGGACAATAAAAAAATTGATTAGATGTATACTATATTTTAAAATGTATATCCCTCATCTGCACAACATTGAAAGCTCTCTCTCACAACCCCTGCTCACAGACACACGTTGGTTCTGGGATATGCAACCATTTCCTTTCTCACTCACTTAACGCCACACTTATTCAAACACAAAAACACACACCACACCTTCCATCACAATTCATCCACACATACCCACATACTGTGCCTTCTATGTCTTCTGTTCGCTATGTTTTTATCTCCACTATGTTGATTGAGTACATGTGTTCTAATTAGTTGTATTTGAAGATGTATTATTTTGCTTGTTATCTTTTCTTGTAATATGGTTTTATCCTTTTATAAAATACTATACATACTATAAATGTTCTTTATTATTACAATCCCTACCATGGCTAGTATTGGGTGCTCCATTATTTGACTCCTCTATTAGAACTTTCAGAATAGCCATGGAGTAGTCTTTGTGTCGCGGTACATTTGGTTGTCAATATACAGTTTATCGACAACAAGAGCAACACGCTTCCCTTTTAATCTATTTTCCTTGAAGATTGGGTACAGAACTTTGCGCCGTTCTGCAATCTCCCTCGGGAACTGATCATTCATTCCTATTTTGGTGCCAGCAAGTCTTTTACCTAGGCTTTTAACCATTACTTTATCCTTAAAAAAAAGCACATTTGGCAACGATTGGACGCTCATATCTCTGTCCTCTTTGTCCAAAATGGTGTACACGTTCGAGTTGGATTTTATCGACAGCCTCGAGTGGGATTTGAAGCGCTGTTAGAAAGAAGTCCTTCACAATAGTCTCGGTTACCTCTTCCTCTTTTTCCTGGATACCCGTAAGTACTAGATTTTCTCTCAGAAAGTTGTTCTCCTTTTTAAGTTCCTTAACGTCCGTTTCTAATCTTAGTGACTGTCTCTTTTAGTTTATTTGTATCTTTCTCCATTATCGCAGCTTTTCCGTCACTCATTTCAAGACTCGCCTTCAACTCTTTTACATCATTACTGACCAACTCTAGTATGCCCAGTTTGTCATTTATCGACTTCAACAGGTCGCTTGCCACACTTACCAGTCCCAGTGGTGAAAAGCATAAATCATCTGTATCAGTCGACGAGTCACGTTTTCTCTTGGAGATTGATTCTCCTCGTTTATCTTCCGTCATGTTTGGGTGTTGCACGTTGTTGTAATATTTGTCGATACATTTCTCTAGCCTTATAATTTGTTTGTGTTATTCTCCAGATTGAATGTTATTACCCTCGAATATATGAAGTGCTAATATTTAGTCTAACTTACTGATATTGAATATTACGTTTTTATCTTGAGGTGATTTTTACCGCTGTGTATTCAATACGCCATCTTTTCTACCGAAAGCCTGACTACCACAGACCATTTACAAGGGCCCTCTCCACCGGCCTGACTCTCTGGAAGTTTGTGTGTGTCTGTGTATCTGTTTGTGTGTGTGTGTGTGTGTGTGAGTGGGTGCGTGCGTCATGTGTGTGTGCGTGCATGTCTGTGTCTGTATGTGTATATGTTTGTGTTTGCGTATAAGAGTGATTGTGTGTCACTCTGCTCAGTGAACTCAATGGACTATGCAGTGCTCCCACCCTCTACCTCACTCTCACAACACAGCACTGTTTCCCCCCTCCTCTTCAATGAAAGTCCAGCCAGCCCTAATTTCTTTAAAGGTTGAGAGTGCTTATGTTTCTGTGTTTTAATATGCTATGTATGTATGTATGTATGCACCGTATGGGTGCATCCCAAATGGTACCCTATTCGTTATATAGTGCACTTCTTTTGATCAGAGCCCTGGTCATGGGATGCAAACCATGTTTATGTACAGTATGAGTATGACTTTGCATGTTTTAAGTGTGTCACAGTCTTCATTAATATGTGTGTGTCTGTGCATTTGTATCTGTACATACTTAAAAGCGTGTTTTCTCTCGCAAACTATTCATGTGTGCATGTCATCCATTCGTTATCTTCATCTAAATCTCAATATGTTCATATGTATGCATGTCTGAAGGCGCTGCATCAGGCTCTGTGGTATGGTGACCTTGGCTGACCCGCACTCACATGTCAGGGGCTGCCTCAGCCCTCTCGCTGAAAACGAGGCCCCCGGCCGTCACCACGGTAATGGCACGACAACACCAGTGATCCACTAGATAAACCCCCCCGACAGAGAGCCTTTAAAGGACCATCCTCTTCCACCAATCACAGAGGAAATTGCCCAATATACCGGCGTGGGCCCCCCCTACACATGTGGATGGGATAAACAGATGTGCAGCGCTTATGCGACAGACAGGCCCTGGTACTGGACGTGGAGGGCGTCCATGCCCCTACAAGGCAGGATAGAGGGCCTCCCGCTGCAGCAACCGCTGGCTGTAAAACTGCAATCCATACCCAAACAGATCATCTCGAACGGAGAAGAAGATGTAACATAACTGGGGTACAGAGTTCCTAAACATTTCAGAGAGCCTACAGTAACAGTCTTAACGAATAGAACTGTAGCTGCGTGGCTAGGGGAACATTGTGTCACCGTTACTGGAGTGTTTATTCAACGTTGGAGGGGAGGCCATGTCAGCTTGGTGATTAATTGCAGGCCCAAAGTGCTGAGGGCACAGAATTTGCACTGAATGGAGCAGACTGCAGCTCTATCTATACGAGCGAGGCTTTATTGCTTTATCGGCTGAATTCTAACGGCTTTGACGGTTACAGTAGTTCTGCCGGAGCATCCGCAGATACTAGGCAAGATGCCATTGTGGTTAATTGGCCAGTGTGGCCCAAAGTTCAAGTTATCTGAGTTGGGAACTCTTTTTGATCAGTCATTGTTAGCAGAGAACAAGTTCTGTTGCAGTGTGTCCTCGTAAGCCTGATATAAATCTCTATACAGAATAATTATTCCCAATATGCTTGCAAAAGCAGAACATACGTCAATTACACAAGCATGCAGCTGCTGTTTTTGGGGCTAGGCGATAAATAATGGATACCAGTCTTCCACAGGGTCCTCAAAAAAGCTAATGAGAGAGAGGAAATGCGACAGGGAATTCTTACCCATGTCTTCTAAAAAGCCCAAGGACTCAAAATATATGAAAAACAATTAGACTTCATCCACACTTCCAAAGCAAGTATTCAAAAACACACATTTGCATGTAATAGGCTACATTTGATTCACAACTCTAACTGGTGCTGTCGTGTCAACCTTTCATGCCAAAGAAGGTTTTTCTCTCTGTCTCTCACAGACACGAGGCATTAAGCCGTTGAGTCACGGGATGCAACTCCTCTATCTTCTTCTCTCCAGAACATGTGGGTGACCTTAATAATTTATGCGAGGAGAAGAGACGGGAGATACTGTACGCACCAGTGCAGATTGTGCAGGAGAAACTGGTGTTCTACAGCTAAGCCTGAACCATGCAAGTCAGTCACATGCAGTCATCTGTTACAAAACATAACCTTTACCCCGAGAATGTGGCTGCCTGCAAAGCAGAGTGAGGAACTGTTGAAAAGCGCAAGAAGAGACATCTTGTATGGAGAACACACATCATAATGCCACTTTTTAATTCTGTTGCCAATGGCTGTTTATGTGCTACTAATTACTGGCGAACAATAATCATCTTTAATCCTATTCAACTCTATAATGCCAACGGCGTTCTCTTATTCTCCATTCATCCTACTGCTGCGTGACTACTTGGCTCTCCCTCTCTCCACACCGGTGTCCTTGCAATCTAATTCATTCCGCCTACCTGTCCCATTCTGTGTTTTTCCACTCGCTGACTAATACTCCCAAGCCGTGGCATTGGGGAGGGGTTAGGGCGTTCTGAAGGTCTGCCAAAAGAATCACTCAGACAAAAAATACAAGGGCGGCTTGAATCATTTAACACGAATAGAGCCCCGAGAATGGACTGTTTGCATTTGGTAATCCCAGTTCGCGCATAAGCTTGAAAAGGTTCATCTGCCACACCAAATTGGTGCACGTATCTCTGTTTGTATAGGAACTCATTGTGGTTTAGTTAGAGGGCTCCGACACTACTGGCAGCTATTCAAGTCCTCATGCCTATTTGCTTATCCTCCTTCATGGCAGAATTTGCTTTTTCCACAGCCATTTTCAAGCTAGTTGTGACACGGTATTTTCATTGAGTTTGCCATTGCTAATGCAGCTCTGTAGGGTAAATGTTAGGGGCTGTACATGTTTGAACGGCCAGGCTGGGCCTCTCTGGTAAGGCTACACCACCATTTGCATGGCTGTGGCTCGAATCTCCCTCCATTTCCATGTCTGCAGATCTGATTAGAGACACTAGATCATTGGTTTGTGTGGCTAGAATGGAAATAAAATGAAAATTCCACAGAGTGAGATGTGCACCACCAAAGGATTTGAACTGTCAAACTATGATGTCATTATTAGGGGGATGCAATCACATAATGAAAAATGAGACTGTTAGTAGAAACTCTCAGCTGGTACTTTTCCCAGACTCTTACTGACTTACTCCAACATGCAAACCCTGGTACGTTTCCCAGAATGTCAATCCAGAAAGACTCCCCACTTGAACTTTGTAGTAACTTTAAGTGAGACTCACATTTTTAACAATTTCCTGAAACTCTTAACTCTGTTTCTGTTTTTATCTCCAGGCTGTCTTCTCTTACAACAGAGGCACATTTTGAGAGGGGAGCTCTGCTCTCTGTTTTGATGTCATTAGGCTTTCTCTGTTCATCATTACATAGACGGCTGGTATGGCTCAGACCACAGACTAGAATATAACCCTATAATAAGCTGAAACCATGCGGAGTGCTGGGACAGCCATGCCATGTCCCTGAGAGGATGGCTAAAATAGGCTGATGATTATCTCTCATTGCATATGAACACAGAGACAAGCCCCTCACTCTCACAGACTCCCGGACAGCCACATGCAAACAAACTGCCTTTCTCTAGCAAGTAAAAAGCAGGGGATCCATCGGATTCTTCAAACGCCAGCCCTTGGTTAAAAATGCAGGAGCAATTACCCTGGCTAGCTCTGAGTGAGTGAGCACCGCGCCACGCCGTGAGACCGTTGTTTCCGTCCTGAAGCCGGCTGCCAGAGCAGAGGCAGGCCAGAAACAGCAGACAGACAGCCGGGGCTACGGTTACAGTAGAACAACACACCCCTTCACTAACATCGTGTCAGTCTCTTCCAGAGGTAGCTAAGACCCTCAACCACATAGCTGCTGCCTAACCTAGCTCAGAGAGGCATGCTCCCGTTAACAGAGCGCGGCACTCACAGCAGGCTTTCTCAATAAACATTCTGCCCGCTCTGTGCTGTCTTTCCAGAATGGGGCGAAGCGAGATGGTATCTTGTACCCTCGGAATTGCAGTTATGCGGTTCAGAATACAAGGCTCTTGGTTTGCCTGCCCTGCAACTAGTTCTATTCATGTCCTACTTCTCTGATGTTAATATCCGTAAGTGAATGTAAAAAGGGGCATTTACAGGAGGTGTCTCTACCGCCACTCCTGCCATCCTGCACAGGAGTCAGCGAGGGCTCCAAGACAGAGGGAGTTAGACAGAAAAAGAGGGGAAATGAAAGAGAGAAAATGATGGAGAGAGGGTGAAATTGGGAGAGAACTTGAAAGGCAAAATAAAAGAGAGGGAGGGACAGCGACATAGACCATGTGTATGAGCCACAGCATCAAAGACAAACAAAAAATAGAGCGTGCACTTGCAGAAAAGCAAGACCAGGAAACAAAGGAATCCGTAGTAGGGCTCCACTGGGCATCCCTGAGCCCACTCCACTTCACTGTAGTGATGCAGGACTCTGCTATACTCCAGCCCCTGGCCCCCATGCAGCAGAAGCAGCAGCAGCCGCCTAGCTTCCCTCTGTAGAGCAGACCTGCTTGTGGCTCCAGATGGCCCGGGGACGGAGAACGCGGTGACCAGGGCTCCCTGAGGTCACACTGACACCACCGCCAGCAGCACTCACTCATTGCCATTCACTCACAAACTCACAGCCAGGGAGCATCTGTGGTCATAGCCATGGAGGGTATGCAGGATACACTATGCCTACATTCATTGTGCTACAGTTACATTTACAGCTAAATACATTTGACAGTAAATCCAAGTCAAGTCCCTGAGTCCCATCTGATAGTTATGGCTCTGAGGGATGAACTAGAGGAGACCGGAACAGAGAAAATGGAAGATGCCATCTCATGTTCCCATGTTTCTTCTTCTCTTCGATATAATCAATATTGAACGTCAAAAGGCAGAACACACTCTCACAAAGCAGTCGTAATGAGATGTGGACGTGAGTGTGTAAGGGGCAGGACTCTGTAGCTCACTCAGTGCTTATGAGGTGGCGGCGGTGGCGGCGGGTACAGTGTAGACTAATGTATGTGTGTAGACAGGGGCCGAGCTGCTAGTTGATGAATGAGAAGTAGGCCACAAGCGTTGTGTTATGTACAGCACACAGGTAGATAAATGAAAAAATCCACTGAGTAACAGCTAAGTGTAGAGGGATTGTATGGCGAGATAACAGGCGCAGGCAGATAAAAACCAGAGGTGTGGGCGTGGGTTGATTAATGATCAAAAAGCCCCTGGATTGTGGTGGTGAGCTAGGGGAGGGAAAACAAGAGAGAGAGGGAGCTAGTTGAGAAGCTGCTGCCAACCTTTATTGTCTACTGACTAAATGAGCTTAATGCAAGGATTTCAACAGCACTGCCTCTGCATGTGATTTCGTTCAATCATTCTTGAAGCACATATTAAGAATTGTGTCTAGAAATGACTAACTGTGTTCTATGATGCTGTGTTATATTAATATGAACAATAATAAGCATATAGCTTGAGAACAGTAAATATAATATCCTCTCCTAGCTGGAGCGCTTTGTGCTGCACTCATAGATATTTGCATCAGCAGATGACTAGCTACAATACATGACCAAAAGTATGTGGACACCTGCTCGTCGAACATCTCATTCCAAAATCATGGACATCAATATGGAGTTGGTCCCCCCTTTGCTGCTATAACACCCTCCACTCTTCTGGGAAGGCTTCCCACTAGATGCTGGAACATTGCTGCGGGGACTTGCTTCCATTCAGCCACAAGAGCATTAGTGAGGACGGGGACTGATGTTGGGCGATTAGGCCTGGCTTGCAGTCAATGTTCCAATTCATCCCAAAAGTGTTCGATGGGGTTGAGGTCAGGGCTCTGTGCAGGCCAGTCAAGTTCTTCCACACCGATCTCGGCAAACCATTTCTATATGGACCTCGCTTTGTGCACTGGGGCATTGTCATGCTGAAACAGGAAAGGTCCTTCCCAAACTATTGCCACAAAGTTGGAAGCACAGAATCTTCTAGAATGTAATTGTATGCTGTAGCATTAAGATTTCCCTTCACTGGAACTAAGGGGCCTAGCCCGAACCATGAAAAACAGCCCCAGACCATTATTCCTCCTCCAACAAACTTTACAGTTGGCACTATGCATTTGGGCAGGTAGGGTTCTCCTGGCATCCGCCAAACCCAGATTTGTCCGTCGGACTGCCAGATGGTAAAGCGTGATTCATCACTCCAGAGAATGCGTTTCCACTGCTCCAGAGTCCAATGGCGGCGAGCTCTACACCACTCCAGCCAGCGCTTGGCATTGCACATGGTGATCTTAGGCTTGTGTGCGTCTGCCGGCCATAGAACCCCATTTCATGACGAACAGTTATTGTGCAACCAAGGACAGACGATTTTTACGCGCTACGCGCTTCAGCACTCACATTCTGTGAGCTTGTGTGGCCTACCACTTCGAGGATGAGCCGTTATTGCTCCTAGACGTTTCCACTTCACAATAACAGCACTTACATTTGACAGGGGAAGCTCTAGCAGGGCAGAAATGTTATGAACTGACTTGTTTGAAAGGTGGCATCCTATGACGGTGCTACGTTGAAAGTCACTGAACTCTTCAATAAGCCCATTCTACTGCCAATTTATTGATTTACCTTTATTTAACTAGGCAAGTCAGTTAAGAACAAATTCTTATTTACAATGACGGCCTACACCGGCCAAACCCGGACGACGCTGGGCCAATTGTGCGCCGCCCTATGGGACTCCCAATCACGGCCGGTTGTGATACAGCCTGGAATCAAACCAGGGGGTCTGTAGTGATGCCTCAAGCACTGAGATGCAGTGCCTTAGACCGCTGCGCCACTCAGGAGCCCAATGTTTGTCTATGGAGATTGCATGACTGAGTGCTAGATTTTATACACCTATCAGAAATGGGTGTGGCTGAAATACCCGAATCCACTAATTTGAAGGGGTGTCCACATACTTTTGTATATACAGTGCATTTGGAAACTATTCAGACCCGTTGACTTTTTCCACATTTTGTTACGTTACAGCCTTATTCTAAAATTGATTAAATTATTATTTTTTCTCATCAATCTACACACAATACCCCATAATGACAAGCGAAAACAGGTTTTTTGAAATGTTGCTAATTTCTATAACAATTTTTCACAAGTATTTACATAAGTATTCAGACCCTTTCTCAGAATTGAACTCAAGTGCATCCTGATTCCATTTATCATCCTTGAGATGTTTCTACAACTTGATTGGAGTATGCCTGTGGTAAATTCAATTGATTGGACATGATTTGGAAAGGCACACACCTGTCTATATAAAGGTCCCACAGTTGACAGTGCATGTCAAAGCAAAAACCAAGCCATGAGGTCGAAGAAATTGTCCGTAGAGCTCCGAGACAGAAATGTGTTGAGGCACAAATCTGGGGAAGGGTACCAAAAAATGTCTGCAGCATTGAAGGTCCCCAAGAACACAGTGGCCTCCATCATTCTTAAATGGAAGAAGTTTGGAACCACCAAGACTCTTCCTAGAGCTGGCAGCCCGGCCAAACTGATCAATCGGGGGAGAAGGACCTTGGTCAGGGAGGTGACCAAGAAACCAATGGTTACTCTGAAAGAGCTCCAGAGTTCCACTGTGGAGATGGGAGAACCTTCCAGAAGGACAACCATCTCTGCAGCACTCCACCAATCAGGCCTTTATCGTAGTGGCCAGAAGGAAGCCACTCCTCAGTAAAAGGCACACGACAGCCTGCTTGGAGTTTGATAAAAGGCACCTAAAGGACTTAAAGGTCTGATGAACTCTTTCGCCTGAATGCCAAGCGTCACGTCTGGAGGAAACCTGGCACCATCCCTACGGTGAAGCATGGTGGTGGCAGCATCATGCAGTGGGGATGTTTTTCAGCGGTCAGGATCGAGGGAAAGATGAATGGAGCAAAAAACTCAGAGATCCTTGATGAAAACCTGCTCCAGAGTGCTCAGGACCTCAGACTGGGGCGAAGGTTCACTTTCCAACAGGACAACGACCCTTAGCACACAGCCAAGACATCGCAGGAGTGGCTTCGGGACAAGGTCTTTGGAAAGACCTGAAAATAGCTGTGCAGCGACGCTCCCCATCCAACCTCACATAGCTTGAGAGGATCTGCAGAGAAGAATGGGAGAAACTCCCCAAAAACAGGTGTGCCAAGCTTTTAGCGTCATACCCAAGAAGACTCGAGGCTGTAATCGCTGCCAACGGTGCTTTAACAAAGTACTGAGTAAAGGGTCTGAATACTTATGTAAATGTGATATTTCCGTTTTTTATTTGTAATACATTTGCAAAAATGTCTAAAAACCTGTTTTTGCTTTGTCATTATGGGAAATTGTGTGTAGATTGTTGAGGGAAAAAAACAACAATTTAATCATGTTTAGAATACGGCTGTAACGTAACAATATGTGGAAAAAGTCAAGGGGTCTGAATACTTTCCAAATGCACTGTTTAGTGTATGTTCCTATCCCAGTTTCACAGCATATCCACCATTAAAACCCAATTGAACAAAAAACGTAGAGCTCATGATTTCCTCTGCTTTTGATTAGGATACACTGAAAGGCTACACCCAGAATGGGGATATAGAGCTGGCCAGCCAGCGGCTCTTAGACAGGCTTGAAAGCAGCAGGATTTAGATGGGCCGGTTGTTATTTCTGCAGCACAATGGCTCCCCCCGTGTAATGTAACCAAACCCTTTTCCTTGCTTTTAACCTGCCCCTCCCTCCAGCCCTCCCTCTGGCCCCCATCTCCCACCCCCACCCTCCCACTATAAGGAATCAGAGAGAGTATAAATGGAGCCCAAGGTCCAGGCAGACACAGGCATAGAGACACTCAATGGGCTCCATTGACTGGTGTTTACTTAAGGCCCGGGATATTAGCCTGCGTTAAATCTATCTCTGTGTCTGCCCCTCAGCTTCTCAGGTTCTCCCTGTATGCTCTACTAGCATGACTGTAACACAGACCGTGTGTGTGTGTGTGTCTGTCTGATCTCTTGATAGGAGGGGTGTAATGACTAGGCCTATCAATGGTGTCATAGTAGTACAGTGGACTCAGGTGTAGGCTATACTGAAGAAGATTACTTTCTCCGCATTTGCGAGGCAGTTAATTGAAAAGGAGATTGATTGAAAAAGGATTTCCCATGGGCAAAAAAAAAGACATACAAATATATCTATTGTGACATTAACTTGATCTTCCGCAACTTGTACTTTGGAAATTCTGTAGTCGCAAACAAAAATAACTGTCAATTCAAGTTTATAAGGATAATCATGAGACATGCCAAGGCAAACAGAATGTTGCCAACAGACATAGCGTTTGGATGAAATGCACACATTTCCCATAATAACTATCATTACATTACATAATTGATCTGTGAGGCTTAATTGTTCAGGGGACATACATTTACTGTAATTTCCTCATTTGTAAAACATCTATCATTCACTTATGATTAAAATCAAACAAATACTCAAATCAAATACAGAATACCAGTGAAATCCTAGTCACAATGTTCAATAAAGTATCATATCTGAGAGAGATTCAGCGTTGGCTCCGTTCGTTCATAGAGCAGCATGGGAGGAGAAACAAGCCTTTAAACGATTCCCTTATCAAAGCACTGTCCTGCAGGCTCCCTTCACCTTCGTCCCTTATAAAACAAGCCACAAAAATGCTCTTTCAGGAATCAATAATCTTGTTCAAGAGAAGCACATGCTATGCTCCACTGCACTAATCAATAGAAGGCCAAATGTTATCGTTTCATTTCATTTCTGAGTTTTACATGTTAATCCTCGCCGTCAACTGGAATGTGCTCATTAAACAGTGGCGGGTCCAGTGAATTATATGTGGCGACATGAGACATTTGAAATTGAAATTGAAAAATGCCTTTCGACTATGAAATTCTGTCATACCAAGAAGACGTTCGACATAATAGTCTTTCATCCTTATAGAACCCAGATGTTCTGTAGATTCTATATATTCCTCGGCGGTTGGAGAAGCATTGCCGATATGCGTCATAAAATGGAGTCGGAAAGGATGAGAATGGCATGAAATTCCTACCCCATTCCTCATCGTTTGCAGTTATTTATGCTGTTTGGGATAATGAGGCCATATCAAGAGCATGCTGAAATGAAGATTAACAGACAGACCTGGATGACTGTAGACGGATGCTTAATTCAGGGTGGGGAGGGGGGCTTCCTGCCTGTGAGGCCAAGCAGCTGCCATCTGATGCTGGGACCCAACCTGCCCGCCTAACTGCCAAGGCCCTCTCCTCTACTCTACCGATCAATGATCATTAATGGGAGCGTGGGATAGCAGCTCTACCTCCCTGCACTCTCTGTCACAAAGACAGAGAGAGCTCTCTGCTCTCACATCACTGGCCCTGGTCACAGTCCCATACATACATTTGGTATACATACCACTAATGGGCATTAGCTAGAGTAACTAGCCGGGAAAATAAAACCCTTTCTTGACGACTTTAAACATGATAAATGCACTGCTATTTGGCTTGCTCGCTGCTGTTGGGCGGACGAGTTTGCGTGACATGGATATTGCACTCAAAGATACATCAATCGCTGATGGAGGCAAGATCCTGTCTGCGCTGACCTTGAGTGGGAGGTGATGGTGAAGAGGGGGAGAAGAGATGCCTGTTGAAGTGGAGTGGAGTGGGGAGGGAGGGAGGGATGAGGGGCATACCCCTGATTGAGAGACCTGAGATGAGCTCTGAGACAGAGAAAAGGAGGGAGGGAGTGGGGAGGGTGCATATGGAAGCAGCACAAATGTATTCAACTATAAATCCGAAGAGAAACCAGTGGGCTACCAGGTGGGGCCGCCGATATTCTTCTCTAAGATTCTCCAGTTAGCTACCTCAGCAGCTATTTACAATAGGGAGGGAAGATGACGAAATACTTTATCTGCATTAGTTTATCTTTTTGATGACGGAGGACTTCAAGTCTGCCCGACTGTCCCGTCATCAGCCACCAACCAGAGTCCAGGTTTCCACGCCAGAGGTAGTGATGCGTACAACGGCTAGAGCAAACATGGGCAGCCCTGGCAGATGCATGTTTACTGTCAGCCTGCGGCTGGCCACCATGTCGGTTATCATGATGAAGGCATGTCTGAGTCAGGATAGGAGTAACGGCTTTTATTGTGTTACTAATGGTAGGATATATGGGTGGGTAGTCATCTCATTGGTTGATTGATTGAATGTATTAGATAATTAAAAGTAGTAGGCTGCTCCAGCCGTAGACAACATTGCATACATTAAAAATGATCGAGGATATAAACACAATAAAGCCTGGAGGCTTATTTCCATTGTGGTTCTGATTGTGTTTCTGACTCATGCCACGGCACCGTAATTTGATATTTCACCCAATATTAATGATCAGTATCTGAAAATAACAGACCAAGAAACATGAAAGCCAGTGCGATTAACAGTTTGCCAACCTAACAATCGCAACATAGGAGAAATCTATCAAACTCCAATCCAGTTAGCCTCAATTAATCAACCTTCCGGACAGCTCCACTAGCCGTACCGAGGCTGGACAAACTAGCATTGTGATGCCTCACCAAGTGACAGAGACATGCAAACACCAGCAAGCCACTTGCCATCTGAAACGTTTACGGCCAAGGCCAGTCATCCATCACATCCCATCCCCACTCAGCGGCTTGACAGGAGGAGCGAAGGAGGGGGGAGGAGGAGGATGGAGGAGGGGAGAGGGTTGGGGTAGGGGTAGGGCTGTGGGAGGGAGGTTAAAGGTACTGAAGTGATGAGCTGTGGGTACCCTACCTTGGTCTGGAGGTAGTGGGGGTAGTAGTATGTGTACTGAGGGTACATTGGTTGCTGTTCCAATCGCTTGCCCATGTAGCTAGAATCCTTAGCGCCGTGGCAGGGAATGGTTACACGGAGGCAGCGGACGAGTGTTAGTAGTACTGGGGCTTGGCTCTCTGACTGTAGGTCCCTTATTTTTTCCCGTCCACACTGGTGTGTTGTATCACTGCTGGTCCTCCGGAGAGCAGGCAGGGTTCGTCTGACGGAGAGTGGCTGGGAGAGGGGTTGCCTCTGTGGGGGCAGGTCCTGCCTGGCGACGCCTTTTAGTTAAATCTCCTGGAGTGTTAAAAATGGAAGCTGCTGCCTGTCCTGTCTGTCCCTCACTGGCTGGTGTCGGATAGTAACGCGTGAGAAGAGCCGTAGCGGAGGAAGATGAGGAGGAGCAGGTGGCAGTGGCTTTAGGCAGTCCTGCAAACAAATTGGTGGCACGGGACAGTGTGGGAGAGGAGAAATAGAAAGTCAAGGAAAAGGGGGAGGATAGCTAGATCACTTTTATATTTAAGCTGTCTTGCTATAGCTTACCTCGCTCCTCGGCTTCAATCTCTCTCTTACGCTCTGTATCTGCCTCCCTCTCTCTGTCGCTCACTCGGCTGCTCTCTCTCTCTCTTTCAGCTCTCTCTCTCTCTCTCTCTCTCTCTCTCTCTCTCTCTCTCTCTCTTTCTCTCTCTCTCTCTCTCCTCTGTAGTCTGATATCCCAGCTGCTCTGTGTTGTACTGTCGGACACAGGCTATATCCTCAGCGGCGCGCTAACAGATACACTTTGGGAAGAGTCAGTATCGGAACGCGAGAGCCTAGACAGGCAGGAACAAACCTAATGAAGCAATCTCAGTGTTTAACAGTTCAGCCAGAGAAGTGCAGATTACACAGAAACAATCCCAGCTCCTAATTGATACGGCACTGAGAAAAAAAGGAATCTCTACCGGTCCACCGGTTCAGAGAAGAAGAGACAAAAAATTGAATAATGAGAAGCACAATGACAGTGTCCCAGGTGCCCAACAGACAGACAATCCAGAGTCTCCCGTCTGCGATCCTCCCTTTTCCTGCTCTTCTAAAATGTGTTCCTTGTTTCTTCTTGCCTGCTTCACTCTGTCACTCCTCCCAACAGCCTGTCTCTCTCTCTCTCTCTCTCTCTCTCTCTCTCTCTCTCTCTCTCTCTCTCTCTCTCTCTCTCTCTCTCTCTCTCTCTCTCTCTCTCTCTCTCTCTCTCTCTCTCTCTCTCTCTCTCTCTCTCTCTCTCTCTCTCTCTCTCTCTCTCTCTCTCCTCCACACTGTAACAGGGCGGTAAAGGGGGCTCGTCCTGCACTGTGAGCTGACTGCCTCCTCCTTCCACAGCCGGTAGGAGGGACTTGAGTCGGCTCCGTGCAAGAAAGCGATCCAGACATAGACCAGGGGCTGCAGTATTTCCACAGCCAGAGAAAGGAGCGGGTAGAGGGGGACAGCAGACAGGCAGGCAGTAGTGTGTGGAGTCGATTCCCCCTACTGGCTGCCAAAGGACCTAACGCCTGGTTCAAACTCTCCTTCATCAATGTGGTCTGATTTTACTTCTGAACAAATCAGTAACCTTGAATATTACTACTTTTATTAAACTATAAGACATCGATAGGTTTTGCTTATGTGTTCATTGGTAAAGTCTGAAAAGGTATGTTTTAGGCATTCACTTTTCTTTTGGAAGTAAATGACACTGTCATTAGCGACAGTATATCAACATCCTGTCTAATTTAAATCAAATCAAATCAGAACACATTTTATTGGTCACATACACATATTTAGCAGATGTTATTGCGGGTGTAGCGAAATGCTTCTGTTCCTAGCTCCAACAGTGCAGTAGTATGCCCAACAGACAACTCATCCAGAATGCCGCAGCCCGTCTGGTGTTCAACCTTCCCAAGTTCTCTCACGTCACCCTGCTCCTCCGCACACTCCACTGGCTTCCAGTTGAAGCTCGCATCTGCTACAAGACCATGGTGCTTGCCTACGGAGCTGTGAGGGGAACGGCACCTCCGTACCTTCAGGCTCTGATCAGTCCCTACACCCAATCGAGGGCATTGCGTTCATCCACCTCTGGCCTGCTGGCTCCCCTACCTCTGCCGAAGCACAGTTCCCGCTCAGCCCAGTCAAAACTGTTCGCTGCTCTGGCACCCCAATGGTGGAACAAGCTCCCTCACGACGCCAGGACAGCGGAGTCACTCACCACCTTCTGGAGACATTTGAAACCCCACCTCTTTAAGGAATACCTGGGATAGGATAAAGTAATCCTTCTACCCCCCCCCCCCCCCCCCCCCCCCAAAAAAAAAAAACCTTGTAAAGTGGTTATCCCACTGGCTATAAGTGAATGCACCAATTTGTAAGTCGCTCTGGATAAGAGCGTCTGCTAAATGACGTAAATGTAAATGTAAATGTAGTATCTAACAATTCACAACAATATACACATCTAAACGCAAAATAATGGAAATAAGACATATAGAAATATTAGGATGAGCAATGTCGGAATACAGGCATTGACTAAAATACAGTGGAATACAGTATACCCTCCATATTGTTATAATGATACATCCTAACAAATCATATTTGTGCAAATGTATTGTGCTTGTTAAATACAAGCAGACACTTTTTTTCTGTGTAACTCTGACAGACCAATACTGAAAAACATATTCAAACACAAATGTAATTTACAATCCTTCTAAATGATCACTCTAGGTGCTATGCCTCGACATAGGAAGCAATGTTTCCCAACATAAAACATTCTACCTGACCAATTAAGCTCTTCTCACTATGAAAAGACAACGAAGAGAACACTTTCCACCCACATCAGATGTGGAGAGTATGTGGCCGTTCAGAGCAGAGAGAGATCACATGGTGTTGGGGTAAAGA
The DNA here is from genome assembly GCF_964263955.1 of Coregonus lavaretus. Classification (NCBI taxonomy): domain Eukaryota; kingdom Metazoa; phylum Chordata; class Actinopteri; order Salmoniformes; family Salmonidae; genus Coregonus; species Coregonus lavaretus. The sequence continues at coordinate 31,471,122 of NC_139990.1, forward strand.
GTGCTTGAGGGAAAATCAGCTACAAACTGACACCATTTGATGCTATAATATAATTAAAACATTTATTTTTACTGCTCTAATTATGTTGGAAATGTTTTGTCATACCCATGGTATATGGTCTGATATTCCACGGCTGTCTGCCAATCAGCATTCAGGGCTCGAACCACCCAGTTTATAATATATAATATATGCCATTTAGCAGACGGTTTTATCCAAAGCGACTTACAGGCATGTGTGCATACATTCTATGTACGGGTGGTCCAGGGAATCAAACCCACTATCTTGGTGTTACAAGGGCCAGGCTCTATCCACTACAGAGGACTATACCATGACAGTGAAGTCCAATGGACAGCAGCAGGATGGTAAGGAAGTCTTTACCTTGTCTTTGGCCTGCGAGAAACTTCAGCTGCACACACAGTCTGTGGCTTAACCTGTGGAGGTCAGTGAGTGCAAGTCCACAAGTTCAAAAAATTATCCTTGACTTCAAGGTGAGAAATGAACTATAAGAATAACAAATAAATAAAATGTGGTATGCAAAGCATTTAAAATGACGCAAACAGATATAGATACTGTATGTCAAGCAATGCAACAGTTTCTGAGGGAAAATTCACAAAGACAGACCGAACCCACGAGGGTGATTTCCCCTTATTAAACAATAATTGACGTTTTCAGACCAAATTAACGATTTTCAGTGCATCACTTAAAAAATAGGTCCCAGCTCAATTATGCAACATTTTGCACATAGATTTCTAATAGCCATTTTCCCCCCTCATTCAACCATGTATTTTGGTTTACCGTAGAATACATGGTGATGCATGTGGGCAACATGCATGCAGGCTAGTGGGCAGACTGAATCAATAATAGCATCCCACGGACAGAAACAAAGTAGCGAGAGAGAGAAGGGCTATGACGTGTGGAAGAAAACATAATTATCTGTGGAAAAGAGATTAGGCAGACATCGATTGTGGATTTGCAGATTAATAGCTCCAGGGTTACTCACCAAACGGAGGGATGGAGAGGGAGAGAAAGCAAGAGAGAGAGGGGGGTGGGGAGAAAGAGAGAGAGAGCAGTCTGACATTTTGTGTGGTCACGTCTACTGCCTTGGTGCATACCTTCACCAATAACTACTCAAGATTGACACGTTAACAGTTAACTAATTGTTAGTGCCATAAGGGGCTGGGTTTGGGACTTGCAGCCCTTCAATTGAGACTCAAGACTTACTTGGAACTAGGCCGAAACCCTGGACTAATGTCCAAGTTTTATAAGGGAGCCTTCAATGGTTCAAGTCTGCTTACGTGGGTGGGTATGCAAATAAGGTCCAACTTTCATCCAAATACTCTACTCTGTATTTCATTCCATCATAGCAAAGGAAGAGTGTGGGTGAATGTGGACGTACCAGTTCTGCCTCAACACTGATAGGGTCTCTGGGGTGAGTCTGAGGACAGGGCTGATATGAAGCCAGCTGTTTCATCATGGAGAAATCAACGGAGAGAGGGATGGAAGGATGGTGTTTTTTCTCCCTGTGATGCAAAGGTTCCCCACCCTGATTCACACACACAGGCGCGTACATGCACACATTGGAATGCACGCACACACACACACATCAATGTGAGAATGCACACACACTCGAACACACACAAACTAACACACAAAAAAATTGGCGCGCACACACGCCCTGATCCATCTCTGCAGCTTCCAGGATGACAGCGCTGGAGAGAGGGGGCGAAGGGAAGGATGGTCATATGGAAACACCACAGTCTGAACTCTGAAATGTGAGGTGTGAGCAGAGAGAGACACGGCCATAACACAACGCAGTCTGGGTTTGGGTCTGACCAGGAGCATTTGAAAAACAGCCATACTGTGAGGCTGGAAGATGCTGGAAGTGGACCACACAGACAGACTGAAGTTGCCATGCACTGTGCCGTGAGCCATCTGTGGGATATGAAGTGAACAGAGAGGATACAGTGCATTCGGAAAGTATTCAGACCCCTTCCCTTTTTCCACATTTTGTTACGTTACAGCCTTATTCTAAAATGGATTAAATTATTTGTTTTCCTCATTTATCTACAAACAATACCCCATAATGATAAAGTGAAAACAGGTTTTTAGAAATTTGTGCAAATGTATAAAAAATAAAAAACAGAAATACCTTCTTTACATAGGTATTCAGACCCTTTGCTATGAGACTCAAAATTAAGCTCAGGTGCATCCTGTTTCCATTTATCATCCTTGAGATGTTTCTACAACTTGATTGGAGTCCACCTGTGGTAAATTCAATTGATTGGACATGATTTGGAAAGGCACACACCTGTCTATATAAGGTCCCACAGTTGGCAGTGCATGTCAGAGCAAAAACCAAGCCATGAGGTCGAAGGAATTGTCTGTAGAGCTCCGAGACAGGATTGTGTCGAGGCACATATTTGGGGAAGGGTACCAAAACATTTCTGCAGCATTGAAGGTCCCCAAGAACACAGTGGCCTCCATCATTCTTAAATGGAAGAAGTTTGGAACCACCAAGACTCTTCCTAGATCTGGCCGCCCGGCCAAACTGAGCATTCGGGGGAAAAGGGCCTTGGTCAGGGATGTGACCAAGAACCCGATGGTCACTCTGACAGAGCTCAAGAGTTCCTCTGTGGAGATGGGAGAACCTTCCAGAAGGACAACCATCTCTGCAGCACTCCACCAATCGGGCCTTTATGGTAGAGTGGCCAGACGGAAGCCACTCCTCAGTAAAAGGCACATGACAGCCCGCTTGGAGTTTACCAAAAGGCACCTAAATTCTCTGGTCTGATGAAACCAAGATTGAACTCTTTGGCCTGAATGCCAAGCGTCACGTCTGGAGGAAACCTGGCACCATCCCTACGGTGAAGCATGGTTGTGGCAGCATCATGCTGTGGGGATGTTCTTCAGCGGCTGGGAGACTAGTCAGGATCGAGGGAAAGATGAATGGAGCAAAGTACAGAGAGATCCTTGATGAAAACCTGCTCCAGAGCGCACAGGACCTCAGACTGGGGCGAAGGTTCACCTTCCAACAGGACAACGACCCTAAGCACAAAGCCAAGACAACGCAGGAGTGGCTTTGGGACAAGTCTCTGAATGTCCTTGAGTGGCCCAGCCAGAGCCCGTACTTGACCCCGATCAAACATCTCCGGAGAGACCTGAAAATAGCTGTGCAGCGACACTCCCCATCCAACCTGACAGAGCTTGAGAAGATCTGCAGAGAAGAATGGGAGAAACTCCCCAAATACAGGTGTGCCAAGCTTGTAGCGTCATACCTAAGAAGACTCGAGGCTGTAATCGCTGTCAAAGGTGCTTCAACAAAGTACTGAGTAAAGGGTCTGAGTACTTATGTAAATGTGATATTTATTTTTTATTTGTAATACATTTGCTAAAATGTCTAAAAAACTGTTTTTTATTTGTCATTATGGGGTATTGTGTGTAGATTGATAAGGAAAAAAACAACTTAATCAATTTTAGAATAAGGCTGTAACATAACAAAATGTGGAAAAAGTCAAGGGGTCTCAATACTTTCCGAATGCACTGTAGATGGTTCTCCCATGGTGCAAAGTGATCACAGTATCCTCGAAACAACCCAGATGACTCTAAATAGCAATGCTCTCCTTAGTCATCAACTTCATTGTGAGAGGAGACATTACTTCTCGAGAATAGATCTGACTTTAATGCCATTGCCAACATGTTTATTGTTATTGGAAAAAGGACCAAATTATAGCTATATTCACAGGCAAATGTAAAATTACATGGTAAATTGCTGTGTATTTTCTTTGATTTCCAGAGACTTCTGAGTGTTCCGTAAATACTTGAATACCTGCCCTTTTCTGTTTATTCACCTGTTTATCTGACTGTGGAGAAATATCCTACAAATATCCCTGAATCCTCACTGAGAAGAGACAGGAATGAGATAGAAAGCTACAAAGAGCGGGGAGTCAAAGCAAAACAGAAACTACTACGCTCCCCCAGAATCCCTAGAAGGTCTCTATTGACAACCAAGACCGAGACTCCCCCGCTACTCAGCAACAACTTCTCTATGAGTGACACATTATTCACAGGGCTCAGTACAATCAAGAGTCTCCCATTTCCTTCCACTGGACGGTCGTAGGCGTTTCCTAGAACTGACCAGATGCTAGGAATTCGAGGGAGCGCCGGTACCAAGCCAAGGAAGGGTGGTGGGAGAGGGGGTGGAAATGAGGGGAGCAGCACAGGGCCTTGTAATTTGTGGAAAAACACTGCAGCCGTTGACAGAGGTTCTACTGGGAGCTCGAGAACCTGACTGCCGCGGGTGCCCAACGTTGTTGTTCTGCATCACTCCCCTTCCTGTGACTCATTTACTGCCATCCAAGGAGGCCAAGAAGAAGTAGGCGGAGGTCGAGCAGCACCAACGAGTAAGAAACGATACCTATGAGAGGTAGAGTAACTATTGCAGTTAGATTAAATATAACAGAACTTATTATTACTCTCTCTTTCGTTCTCTGATTAGGTTGTTCTCAGAATAACCTGAGCTGTTATGAATGATCTTGTACTGAGAAAGGAGACCCGGGGCTAAGCTGTCAGAGTGTGAGCGGGAGTGTGTGTGTGTGTGGGTCATGTGTGCTTGTGTCATGCGTGCGTTCGAGAGTCTGTGATCCAGAATGTGTGAGTTTATGTGAGTCACGTCAGGTGGCCTGCAGCTGTGGGTGGGTGTGAGGTACTGTAGCACTGCAGTCAGAGAGACCGTAGTATATGAGGGTCAGGTTATTCTGACACCACCATGTGCCGAGGGGTGAAGTGCCATTCAGCACAGTTCCAGGATCAGATTTCCTTGCCCTAATCCTAACCTTAATCCTAATTTAACACACATAGGCTGGAGGCCTATAATCCAATAGCCATGAACCAACCTGAGGGGCACTCGGTTCAGAGTGTCATAGGGGGCGTGTGGGGTTGCTAGGGACATGGCTGGGGCTGGCATGGCTGAGGTGGTGTGAGATGGCCAGGTGGGAAGAGAGACAAAGAGCAGGCGTTTAGAGAGGTTCTCACTAGATTGCCAAACTGCGAAGTCAAAATTGGCTAGATTGTACAAATTTATGTAAACAAACAATTGCTTTAACGTCTTCATTTAAAGTTAGGGTTAAGCATAAATCTAGCAGTGTGGTTAAAGTTAGGTTTCAAATCAGATTTTAAGAAGATAAAATGTAGAAGTAGGCTTTGCTTTCGACTGCAACTTGGCCAGATAGTGACGGCCATTTAGAGACGGTAATCAAATGGGTCGGTTGAGGTCTTCTATGAAGACACAGTGGGAGTAGAGAAGTTCCCTCGCTACTTGAGACATGGCTGAAGACAACAGTGAATAAGGTGGAGAAATGTAGCTGTGAAATGACCAGGATGGGGTGGGCGGACAGCATTGAGGTGGTAAAGCTCCGTCAAGCCATTTTGGAATGAAGTGGAATGACAAAACGTCACAGTTGAATGAGGAGAGAGAGAGAGAGAGAGAGAGAGAGAGAGAGAGAGAGAGAGAGAGAGAGAGAGAGAGAGAGAGAGTCCCATTCTGAGGGGAATGTTTCAGAAAGGTAAATGGAGCAGAACCTTATTCCAGCCCTCGACTAACTAAAACTCCCCTTGTGTCTCATCGTCTGCATGCAAATTATCAAGCCCAGCAGAGAGAGACTGTGGCTGGGTAGAACTATGGCAAAAAGTCTATAATAAACAAACACCCTAACCTTTCTTGCACTAACATTTGCACGTCTTTTTTAACTAGCACTGACTTTGCTAATAGCTGCTTTATTGAAGAAAAGTTGACTTACTATGACTGTGATATGTGGTTGTCTTACCTAGCTACCTGAAGATGAATGCACTATCTGTAAGTGCTCAGGATAAGAGCATCTGCTAAATGACTAAAATCTAATATGTAAAGAAATGCACATTTATGACTATGAAGATTAAACATATAACTGTTAATCTTATAATATTAGCCAGTCCAATGTACACTAGTGTAAAAGTTAAACAGTTATATTTTCCGATGCATTGAGGCTCCAATATAATCTGTTACTACAGACAAGTAGTACACATTCCTTTACAGAAAAACATTGGCTTCATGCTTGAAGGCTTTATTTGCCTTACCGAGATGTCACATCAGACAACAAAGCAATCTACGGAGACCCAAACTTATGTTACATATTACTGTGAGCTGTGAACTTCACTTTATATACATTCCCATGAGCCATTTCCATAAAACACCATCATAAAGCATAGGTTAGGTACAGCAGTATTCTAGTGAGACATTGTGGAGGCTGGTAAGCGACTCCGTAGTGATGCATTGAGATATCAGAGTAAAAGGTTGGGGGGTGATGCACTTAGAGATTGGGTCTGTAGTGACGGCGGCGGGCGGGCGCCTGTATAATTAGTGCTGCTGAAGTCATCAAAGAGAGCTGGTAAATGGAGCAGAACTTCTCCTACAAACCAAAGCTCTACATTTCCTTTCACACAAACGATCGCTGAGTTGAAACGAGCGATGTGGCAACATTACAACAACACATACCAGACCTGGGTTCAAATACTATTTGAAATAATTTCAAATTACGTTATCCGTGCTTGATGAGCTGACAGTACTGGACCAATAGAATAGTCACAAAACGGCAAACCCTGGCCATCTGGCACCACAGGCGGGCTATAGCAAACGCTCAAAGTATTTTGAAAAACTTCAAATAGTATTTGAACCCAGGTCTGCATTAATCTAGATCTGCTGGAGACTGCATAGTGGTTGAGACATTTCCATAATTCCATATGTCAATATTGTGTGCCTTGGTAGTAAGCCTAGGACTTTGTTTTGGTTGTGCACATGTTATACGATTTGGCACTGGTTCCATTTAAGAGCTTGATATTTCACAGAGGTAACCAAAGGTTCAATAACGTGTCAGGGGTGCAGTGATGGTGGTGTGCCGACGTGGAAGTGAACCATCAAGCTCTTTTCCTATAACAACACTAGTTCAAGAAATGTTTTCATGGTGCCAGAACAACACATTGTGGAATGTCCAAAAATAACAAAGTGCCGAATCATTGAAAAAATTCCCTGCAACAATTCAGCTCAATTCTAGAGTAAAAACGATCCAGCAACAACTAAAGTCCAGCTAAAGTACATTTCATTACATTCTCCTCTGCTTCCCCAGCAAAAGGAAGTCAGACACAGCTATGGGGAGAGATGGCTGAAGACCTGGTCATTACTTACAGTAACAAGGTGTGTTGCTTAACGTCTGCTCTGCTTCCTTCACGCTATGCTGTCTGTATCAGTCAGTCAGTCCATGGAGAGGGAGGCACCACCCACAGACCAGAACAGACCAGGCCCAGAACAATGCACCTGGAAGCTCTGAACACAGTAGAGCAGCTGGGAACTGCAGATGTGAACACACAACTGAGCCTGCGAGCTGTGTGTGTCTGTGTGTGTGTGTGTGTGTGTGTGTGAGTGTGTGTGTGTGCGTGTGTTCCTGCTCCCATGCGTGCATGTCTGTGCGCGTGCGTGTGTGTGTGTGTGTGTGTGTACATGTCTGTGTGTGTGTCTGTGCGTCGGTGGCCTCACAACTTCATTAGAGAGGAGACCTTATCAGCTCTTTCATTTCCATAAGGTTCATGTACAAACATCACTTATGCGCATATTGTAGGTTGCGCAGGAGGAGCAAATAATCAGGGGTAATGTTTTACAGATGTTTTGGGTGTTTTTAAGTTGATACTAAAGCCCCAGGCAGCTTCAATTCTCATATGAAAATCCATCTGTGTGTGTGTGTGTGTGTGTTCCCGCTCCCATCCTTGTGTGTGTCTAGAACCAGACATGATCAGACTGAACTGTCATGAATTAAGGGGTAATATTTACAACCTTGGCTACGAGATGAGTTATGTTCCCTGCTCAGCCTAGTCACAGACTAATCACAGAGAGGGACAGAAACAGGTGCAACACGATCCACTGAACAACAATTTCACAGACAAGGTGTCTTCGAATCCACCATTACATATCACAATATGGCTGCGTTTACACAGGCAGTCCAACTCTGGTCTTTTGCCCAATTATGGGCAAAAGATCAGATTTGGGCTGCCTGTGTAAACACAGCCTAAGTGACACTACTACCATGTAAAGCTGAGGCCTCACATAATAGTAACAAGACAAGACGTTAATTTCTTTGCCCAAAGATTCTACTATCCTAATTGAATCCTGTTGCTTGTTCACCAAACATCCACCATTGTGTTAAACATTTAATATCAACCATGGGTGACAGCTTAATGAAGATTGGTGGAACACCGCAGCGATGAATTTGCATAGACGGGTCTTATGCAATAGGAAATGAAACGCATGGGGTTTCGATGGTTGGCAGATTCTGAGTATTCCTGTGATCTCGTGCTCCCAATCCTGTGGTTGGCTTTTAATGTTTAATGGTAGCAAACGCCAACGTATGGTCACGCCAGGATATGCCTTTAAGGTGGAACATCCACCAAACATTAATCTAGAAATGTGAACTATAGCCAGTACTGCACTACAAGTTGGTTGTGATATAGAGAGCTGGGCCCACTCATATTGTGAACCAAGCTTCATTTAATCAAATGAGTTATAATGCACACATAAAAAGCGCATCATGTGTAGTAGTAATTACAGTTTAAATGCCAAAGTCTATACAGCGGTTGAAGGGGCTGTATAGACTGTTCATTCAGGTTGTAGGCAATTTCCTCTATTGCAGTTTTATAACACATTCATAAGTGCTTACTCGTTATCATTGAAATAAATCAGTTGATAAAGCATAGATACAACCAAGATAAGGGTAACATCATGTACAAATGAAAACAATCAAAATTATTCAAAAGACAAATTCCTAGTAGTATATTGAAAACACATCAATTTCACACACCATTGCATGATAATACTTGTGTATCCATGTTCACTAACAATCTACAGTATTTACAGAGGGATATGTGAGCGAGCACCTCTGTTATTTTAATGATTAGATAGATTTCCCTAAAAACACTGAAATTGGCCATTATCTGAAAATTACTCAATAACAATGTAGGCAGTACTAATTCAGCAACTCAACAGCACTGAAAACTCTGTGTTAATGTAAGGATGGAGTGGGCGAAGTGTTCCGATAACACATACACACCTGTGTGCACAGTACACATGCACGAGCGCACGCACAAACTCACACACCACACACTCAGTCACTCTAGCTCAATGTAAACTGTTGAGGCAATTTAAAGAAGCCTTGGCAGTCTGTTAATGGTTTGTCACAGTCTTACGGGTTTAGATCGCTTACAATGGAGTCGGTAGCTAAGCCCCATAGCTCACGGTTAATTGTTCAGAACCTGATTCTGTGAGTGTTGCTGTCTGTCTGTCTGAGGAGGGGCCCATTAGAGCCGTCCTGCGCCCGTGACAAAGGCCATTGCCTCACTTTATGAGGACAGAGCTGCTGTTGATACAGCGGTCAACAAGCATGGAGATGAGGGACATTCAGGACTGCTGGGGGAATAATACATTGTGATCCGGCGACATCAGGATTGTGCATTGGGCAAAAATGGGTCAAGTAGCTGACTAATAAGACTACTAAACAAGCTGTCAAATGAATAAGGCCTTATTAAATAAAACAAATTATAATCTAAATAGCAAAAAAAAAAGGCCTTTGTAACCTAAATTGTGTCAGTCTGAAAGAGCTCTCTAATGACACAGTCATGCCTGAAAAGCTTTCCTGAATGGCTACAGGTTCGGAAACTTGACCCAAAATATGTTTGACAATTTCCTTTTAATTAGGCCTTCAAGACAAGACTAATTTCAACTGCCGTCCAGAGAGCTACATTAATTACTGTGACAAAGTCCATTCTTGGCTCTTGGCGACGATGAATCATAGCAGCATGTTGGAGGAACAACAGGCTCCATTCAGAATAACTGATAAAACACAGTCACACAAAATGTAAGCTACTGTAAGTCTTTAAAAAACTCCCACTGAATTTAATTGAATTACTAACCCCACCTCAATCTCTGACCCCTACACCCCTAGTTTCTGTCTCTGTCTCTGGGTCTCTGGGTCTCTCTCTCGCTCTCTCCAGGTCTCTCTCCAGGTCTCTCTCCAGGTCTCTCTCAGTCCCCCTCTCTCACTCTGCCTACCCATCCCTCCCTCCCTCCCTTTCTCTCTCTCTCTCGCTCTCTCTCTCTCTCTGCCTCCCCCTCTCTCTCATTCCCTCTGTCCCTCAGGGGTCCACTCTGGTCTCTCCTGCTGGGTGATTCACAGATGGTCTGGGCTCGGCTGGCGCAGGGCAGGCAGGCGGCCCGTCCCACGGACACGCTGCTCACAACAGAAGCAGGCAGGTCATTCATTCCGCTAAATGACTGTGTCATCTGTCAGCCCTTATAAACAAGTGTTTGTGAGTTATGGGCAATTTAGCTAATCACAACACTGAGGGATGTGCCAAAGACCAAGAGGCTTGTGACAGCACATCGGGATGCGGTCGAGCGCCAAGCCACACCTAAGGCTGATCCCCGTGACTTATGTGACCGTCTGCCTCTATATTATTGACTACATTGGCTATTTTCTGACAACCAAGAGGTTGATCTCCTGTGTGGGAATGGGGCATTGCAGGACAACTAGGATAATTAGATACTTACAGCATACCATATAATGGTGCTTTCTCTCTCTCTTTTTCTCTGAGATCCTGAATTCTCTGACATCAGATAACCAGGTTTGTACGGACAGAATCATTGGCCAGTATGCTTGGCAAGTGTAATGAAATAACAACACGAGTGTGTGCTTCCATGGACCCTGAGATTTAATCGAAAGGTTCAGAGGGATGTGTATGTCCTCAGATGAAAGACAGATAACATAACCTATTCCAGGTATTCCTTAAAGGGGTAGGGTTTCAAGTGTCTCCGGAAGGTGGTCAGTGACTCCGCTGTCCTGGCGTCGTGGGGGAGCTTGTTCCACCATTGGGGTGCCAGAGCAGCGAATAGCTTTGACTGGGTTGAGCGGGAACTATGCTTCCATAGAGGTAGGGGAGCTAGCAGGCCAGAGGTGGATGAACGTAGTGCCCTCGTTTGGGTGTAGGGTCTGATCAGAGCCTGAAGGTAAGGAGGTGCCGTTCCCCTCACAGCTCCGTAGGCAAGCACCATGGTCTTGTAGTAGATGCGAGCCTCAACTGGAAGCCAGTGGAGTGTGCGGAGGAGCGGGGTGACATGAGAGAACTTGGGAAGGTTGAACACCAGACGGGCTGCAGCGTTCTGGATAAGTTGTAGGGGTTTAATGGCACAGGCAGGGAGCCCAGCCAACAGCGAGTTGCAGTAATCCAGACGGGAGATGACAAGTGCCTGGATTAGGACCTGTGCTTCCTTCTGTGTAAGGTAGGGTCGTACGAATTTTGTAGAGCATGAACCTGCAGGATCGGGTCACCGCTTTGATGTTAGTGGAGAACGACAGGGTGTTGTCCAGGGTCACGCCAAGGTTCTTTGCACTCTGGGAGGAGGACACAATGGAGTTGTCAACCGTGATGGCGAGATCATGGAGTGGGCAGTCCTTCCCCAGGAGGAAGAGCAGCTCCATCTTGCCGAGGTTCAGCTTGAGGTGGTGATCCGACATCCACACTGATATGTCTGCCAGACATGCAGAAAATTAATTGTGTGTCATCTGCATAGCAATGATAGGAGAGACCATGTGAGGATATGACAGAGCCAAGTGACTTGGTGTATAGAGAGAATAGGAGAGGACCTAGAACTGAGCCCTGGGAGACACCAGTGGTGAGAGCACGTGGTGCGGAGACAGATTCTCGCCACGCCACCTGGTAGGAGCGACCTGTCAGGTAGGACGCAATCCAAGAATGAGCAGCGCCGGAGATGCCCAAATCGGAGAGGGTGGAGAGGAGGATCTGATGGTTCACAGTATCAAACGCAGCGGATAGGTCTAGTTGTATAAGAGCAGAGGAGAGAGAGTTACCTTTAGCAGTGCGGAGAGCCTCCGTGACACAGAGAAGAGCAGTCTCAGTTGAATGACCAGTCTTGAAACATGACTGGTTTGGATCAAGAAGGTCATTCTGAGAGAGATAGCAGGAGAGTTGGCTAGAGACGGCACGCTCAAGAGTTTTGGAGAGAAAAGAAAGAAGGGATACTGGTCTGTAGTTGTTGACATCGGAGGGATCGAGTGTAGGTTTTTTGAGGAGGGGTGCAACTCTCGCTCTCTTGAAGACGGAAGGGAAGACGGTCAAGGATGAGTTGATGAGTTGATGAGTCTATGCCTTGTATGATTGATATTCCCCTAGCATCTTAATTTGATCACTCTTTTGTTGCTGAGAACTTGTAGTGTATTCAAGGTTTAAAAAAACTAAAAGGTTTGACATTTCCGACTTGATTTACACTAACAAATTATTATTTTATTTTTTTACATTAATTATAACCCACATAATAATTCAAATTTCCTGTTGCTGCAGGATTATTTTCTTGCAAGCTGGCTAAGATTAAGATCCTGCATCTGTACAGAGCTGGCAGGTCAGCCAATAGCACACAATTCCCCAGGCACTGGCCTGAAGGCCCACATTCAACAAGGTCTCCAATATACAGTGGGGGAAAAAAGTATTTAGTCAGCCACCAATTGTGCAAGTTCTCCCAATTAAAAAGATGAGAGAGGCCTGTAATTTTCATCATAGGTACACGTCAACTATGACAGACAAATTGAGAAAAAAAAATCCAGAAAATCACATTGTAGGATTTTTTATGAATTCCTTTGCAAATTATGGTGGAAAATAAGTATTTGGTCACCTACAAACAAGCAAGATTTCTGGCTCTCACAGACCTGTAACTTATTATTTAAGAGGCTCCTCTGTCCTCCACTCGTTACCTGTATTAATGGCACCTGTTTGAACTTGTTATCAGTATAAAAGACACCTGTCTACAACCTCAAACAGTCACACTCCAAACTCCACTATGGCCAAGACCAAAGAGCTGTCAAAGGACACCAGAAACAAAATTGTAGACCTGCACCAGGCTGGGAAGACTGAATCTGCAATAGGTAAGCAGCTTGGTTTGAAGAAATCAACTGTGGGAGCAATTATTAGGAAATTGAATACATACAAGACCACTGATAATCTCCCTCGATCTGGGGCTCCACGCAAGATCTCACCCCGTGGGGTGAAAATGATCACAAGAACGGTGAGCAAAAATCCCAGAACCACACGGGGGGACCTAGTGAATGACCTGCAGAGAGCTGGGACCAAAGTAACAAAGCCTACCATTAGTAACACACTACGCCGCCAGGGACTCAAATCCTGCAGTGCCAGACGTGTCCCCCTGCTTAAGCCAGTACATGTCCAGGCCCGTCTGAAGTTTGCTAGAGTGCATTTGGATGATCTAGAAGAGGATTGGGAGAATGTCATATGGTCAGATGAAACCAAAATATAACTTTTTGGTAAAAACTCAACTCGTCGTGTTTGGAGGACAAAGAATGCTGAGTTGCATCCAAAGAACACCATACCTACTGTGAAGCATGGGGGTGGAAACATCATGCTTTGGGGCTGTTTTTCTGCAAAGGGACCAGGACGACTGATCCGTGTAAAGGAAAGAATGAATGGGGCCATGTATCTTGAGATTTTGAGTGAAAACCTCCTTCCATCAGCAAGGGCATTGAAGATGAAACGTGGCTGGGTCTTTCAGCATGACAATGATCCAAAACACACCGCCCAGGCAACGAAGGAGTGGCTTCGTAAGAAGCATTTCAAGTTCCTGGAGTGGCCTAGCCAGTCTCCAGATCTCAACCCCATAGAAAATCTTTGGAGGGAGTTGAAAGTCCGTGTTGCCCAGCGACAGCCCCAAAACATCACTGCTCTAGAGGAGATCTGCATGGAGGAATGGGCCAAAATACCAGCAACAGTGTGTGAAAACCTTGTGAAGACTTACAGAAAACGTTTGACCTGTGTCATTGCCAACAAAGGGTATATAACAAAGTATTGAGAAACTTTTGTTATTGACCAAATACTTATTTTCCACCATAACTTGCAAATAAATTCATAAAAAATCCTACAATGTGATTTTCTGGTAAAGAAAATCTAATTTTGTCTGTCATAGTTGACGTGTACCTATGATGAAAATTACAGGTCTCTCTCATCTTTTTAAGTGGGAGAACTTGCACAATTGGTGGCTGACTAAATACTTTTTTTCCCCACTGTACATATTCTATCACAACAGACCATTGGCCTCTGGTCCAGTAATCAGTGAAGAGGGCTTTTAGTCACAAACACACACAGTGCTCACACACAAACACATACACAGTACTCACATGCAGTCACAGATACACACACACACACACACACACACACATCTTTAATCTAAGATTGCACTGCAGTGGATAGCAGCCCTTTTACAGCCCTTCCTGACCAATATTCTGTGTTTGTTTATGCTGACCTTTTTTTGTGCATAATGTCTCCACCATCATTTCCTATGACTGAAAACCGCTTCTGGAGATCAGAACAGCGATCACTAACCTTGATTTGGATGACAATTTCTACTACAACAAGTCGGCCGCCCTGAACGTCCTGCTTACTCCGGACCAGGTCCTAATGCCCGTGACTCGAAAGACTGAGTATACCAAACATTAGGAACACCTTCCTAATATTGAGTTACACCCCCCCCCCCCCCCCTCCCCTCCCTTTTCCCTCAGAACAGCCTCAATTCGTTGGCGCATGGACTATACATGGTGTCAAAAGCGTTCCACATGGATGCTGGGCCATGTTGACTCCAATGCTTCCCACAGTTGTGTCAAGTTGGCTGGATGTCCTTTGGGTGGTGAACGATTCTTCATACACACGGGAAACTGTTGAGTGTGAAAAACCAAGCAGTGTTCTTGACACAAACCGGTGTGCCTGGCACCTACTACCATACCCCATTCAAAGGCACTTAAATATTTTGTCCTGCCCATTCAACCTCTGAATGCCACACATACACTATCCATGTCTCAGTTGTCTCATGGCGTAAAAATCCATCTTTAACCTGTTTCCTCCCCTTCATCTAAACTGATTGAAGTGGATTTAACAAGTGACATCAATAAGGGATCAAAGCTTTCTCCTGGATTTACCTGGTCAGTCTATGTCATGGAAAGGGCAGGTGTTCTTAATGTTTTATATACTCAATGTACATCTCACTGGCTTTTCCAAGGATCATCAAGACCGGTCAGTAGCCTCGGGTAAGATGAGTGGGTCGGGGCGTGTGTCTTTGTTAACAACAGCTGGTGCGCGACCTCTAATGTTAAGGAAGTCTCAAGTTTTTGCTCGCCTGAGTTAGAATACCTCATGATAAACTGTAGACCATACTATTTACCAAAATAGTTTTCATATATATTTTTCATAGCTGTCTATTAGCACCACAAACCGATGCTGGCACTAAAACCACACTCAACAAGCTGTATAGGGCCATATACAAACAAGAAAATGCACACCCAGAGGCAGCGATTCTCTTGGCCGGTGACTTCAATGCAGGGAAACTGAAATCCATTTTACCTCATTTTTACCAGCAGGTCACCTGTGCAACTAGATCACCTGTACTCCACACACAGAAATGCATACAAGGCTCTTCCTCGCCCTCCATTTGGCAAATCTGACCATAACTGTCACGCCCTGACTCTAGGGACTTGTATTGGTTGAGTCAGGGTGTGTATTTTCTGTGTTGGGTTTGTCTATGTTAGTTTCTAGATCGTTTGGATCTATGTTGGCCAGGGTGGTTCCGAATCAGAGGCAGCTGTAGCTCGTTGTCTCTGATTGGGGACCATACTTAGGTAGCCTGTTGGCACTAGTGGGGTGTGGGATCTTGTTCCGTGTGAGGTATGTTATTTGTCTACCTTGGACGTCACGTTTCGTTTGTTGTTTTGGTTGTGCGTTTATTCGTGAAATAAATATGAATACATATCACGCTGCGCCTTGGTCCTTCTCGTTCATGAACGATCGTGACAGAAGATCCCACCAATCCTAGATCAAGCAGCGTGACGAGGAGAGAGGATGGACTTGGGAGGAGATGAGCGAGAGTCTGGCAAGAGGGATGGAGGCCATGATCACGGGGGAGAGACAAGCCCAAAATTTTTTTAGGGGGGAGCTCACACCGTGGACGATGAGGCAGCAGGAGGCCGCAATAGAGCGGTTCAGCCGTTTAGCAGAGGAGGCCGCCAGATTAAGGGGGTCGTTGGTTCAGAGGGAGCAGAAGGAAAGTGTAGAGGCACGGCGAGAGGAGCTGGTTAGGCAGCAGAAGGAGCGGGGGTTAATGAAGGAACCTAGTCCCACTCCTCGCACCAATCAAGTGGTGCGTGTCGCCAGTCCGGTCCGGCCCGTTCCTGATTCCCGCACTAAGTCAGTGGTGGGTGTTCCCAGTATGGTTCGGCCCGTTCCTGCTCCTCGCATCAAGCCAGTGGTGCGCGTCGCCAGCCCGGCCCGGCCTGTTCCTGCCCCGTGCACCAAGCCAGTGGTGCGCATCGCCAGCCCGGTCCGACCTGTTTCTGTCCCTCGCACCAAGCCAGTGGTGCGCGTCGCCAGCCCGGCCCGGCCTGTTCCTGCTCCCCGCACCAGGCCAGTGGTGCGCGTCGCCAGTCCGGTACGGCCCGTTCCTGCTCCCCGCACCAAGCCAGTGGTGCGCGTCGTCAGCCCAGTCCGGCCCGTTCCTGCTCCCCGCACCAAGCCAGTGATGCGCGTCGTCAGCCCAGTCCGGCCCGTTCCTGCTCCCCGCACCAAGCCAGGAGTGCGCGTCGTCAGCCCAATCCGGCCCGTTCCTGCTCCCCGCACCAAGCCAGTGGTGCGTGTGTCCAGTCCGGCACGGCCCGTGCCTGTTCCACCGGTGCCTGGTCCAGCTCCGGTCAGCGGCTCCACTCCGGAGCCAGAGCAATCCGCTCCACCGGGGTCCAGTCCAGCTCCGGCCAGCGGCTCCACTCCGGAGCCGGATCCACCTCCGAGGCGGAATGCCCACCCGGCCCCTACCCTGTTAGGTTTATGTGGCGCGGTCGGAGTCCGCACCTTTGGGGGGGGGGGGGGGGTACTGTCACGCCCTGACTCTAGGGACTTGTATTGGTTGAGTCAGGGTGTGTATTTTCTGTGTTGGGTTTGTCTAGGTTAGTTTCTAGATCGTTTAGATCTATGTTGGCCAGGGTGGTTCCCAATCAGAGGCAGCTGTAGCTCGTTGTCTCTGATTGGGGACCATACTTAGGTAGCCTGTTGGCACTAGTGGGGTGTGGGATCTTGTTCCGTGTGAGGTATGTTATTTGTCTACCTTGGACGTCACGTTTCATTTGTTGTTTTGGTTGTGCGTTTATTCGTGAAATAAATATGAATACATATCACGCTGCGCCTTGGTCCTTCTCGTTCATGAACGATCGTGACAATAACTATATGCTACTGATTATTGCTTACAAGCAAAAACTCACATTTTAATCTTCAACATAGAAATGCTAACAAAATGAATTTACTGAAACTTCGGAATCACGGAATCACACAATTTATTTTGAAAGAGGAAGCAAAGTACTTTAAGCATATGTATACGTTTCAGTCTCCTCCATCTCCATTAACAGAAGTTAATTGTATGGATTTCTTTTCTATTAATAATGTAAAATCAACAGCTGTACAGAAACACTCATGTGAAGGCCAAATTACAGAGGAGGAACTTCTTGATGCAATTAAAGCCTTTAAGTCCGAGAAAAGTCCTGGGCTGGATGACATATCAGTTGAGATATACCAAACCTTTTTTGATGTACTCAGAGGAACTTTATTAGCATGTTTTAACCACTCCTATAAAAATGGTAGTTTACCAGATACTCAACAAGAATGTGTGATTCTTGTTGAGTATCTGGCCCCTTACACTTCAGTGTTGTGATGCAAAAATCCTAGCAAAATGCATAATTTTATAATTAAAAAGGTATTGTCGGATATTATTAATCCTAATCAGACAGGTTTTTTATATGTACGATACATTGGAGATAATATAAGACAAGTACTGAAAACAATAGAACACTATGAAAAATCTGGGAAACCTGGCCTGGTGTTCATAGCTGACTTTGAAAAGGCTTTTGATGAAGTACGACTGGAATTTATATATAAATGCCTAGAATATTTCAATTTTGGAGAATCTGTTATACAATGGGTTAAAGTTACAGTGCATTCAGAAAGTATTCTGACCCCTTTACTTTTTCCACATTTTGTTATGTTACAGCCTTATTCTAAAATGGATGAAATTATACTTTTTTTTCATCAATCCACACACAATACCCCATAATGACAAAGCGAAAACAGGTTTTTAGAAATGTTTGCAAATGTATACAACATAAAAAACAGAAATACCTTATTTACATAAGTATTGAGACCCTTTGCTATGAGACTCTAAACTTAGCTCAGGTGCATCCTGTTTCCATTTATCATCCTTGAGATGTTTCTACAACTTGATTGGAGTCCACCTGTGGTAAATTCAATTGATTGGACATGATTTGGAAAGGCACACACCTGTCTATATAAGGTCCCAGAGTTGACAATGCACGTCGGAGCAAAAATTAAGCCATGATGTCGAAGGAATTGTCCGTAGAGCTCAGAGACAGCATTGTGTCGAGGCAAAGATCTGGGGAAGGGTACCAAAAAATGTCTGCAGAATTGAAAGTCCCCAAGAACACAGTGGCCTCCATCGTTCTTAAATGGAAGAAGTTTGGAACCACCAAGACTCTTCCTAGAGCTGGCCGCCCGGCCAAACTGAGCAATTGCGGGAGAAGGGCCTTGGTCAGGGAGGTGACCAAGAACCCGATGGTCACTCTGACAGAGCTTCAGAGTTCCTCTGTGGAGATGGGAGAACCTTCCAGAAGGACAGCCATCTCTGCAGCATTCCACCAATCAGGCATTGATGGTAGAGTGGCCATTCGGAAGCCACTCCTCAGTAAAAGGCACATGACAGCTCGCTTGGAGTTTGCCAAAAGGCACCTAAATTCTCTCAGACCATGAGAAACAAGATTCACTGGTTTGATGAAACCAAGATTGAACTCTTTGGCCTGAATGCCAAGCTGGAGGAAACCTGGCACCATCCCTAAGGTGAAGCATGGTGGTGGCAGCATCATGCTGTGGGGATGTTTTTCAGCAGCAGGGACTGGGAGAGTAGTCAGTATCGAGGGAAAGATGAACAGAGCAAAGTACAGATAGATCCTTGATGAAAACCTGCTTCAGAGTGCTCAGGACCTCAGACTGGGGCAAAGGTTCACTTTCCAACAGGACAACGACCCTAAGCACACAGCCAAGACAACGCAGGAGTGGCTTCTGGACAAGTCTCTGAATATCCTTGAGTGGCCCAGCCAGAGCCCGGACTTAAACCTGATCGAACATCTCTGTAGAGACCAGAAAATAGCTGTGCAGCGATGCTCCCCATCCAACCTGACAGAGCTTGAGAGGATCTGCAGAGAAGAATGGGAGAAACTCCCCAAATACATGTGTCCCAAGCTTGTACCCAATAAGACTCGAGGCTGTAATTGCTGCCAAACGTGCTTCAACAAATTACTGAGTAGCGGGTCTGAATACTTATGTAAATGTGCTATTTCCGTTTTTATTTGTAATAAATTAGCAAAATATTCTAAAAACCAGTTTTTGCTTTGTCATTATGGGGTACTGTGTGTAGATTCATTTTAGAATAAGGCTGTAACATAACAAAATGTGGAAAAAGTCAAGAGGTCTAAATACTTTCCGAATGCACTGTATATATATATATATATATATATATATATATATATATATATATATATATATATACTACCGTTCAAAAGTTTGGGGTCACTTAGACATTTCCTAGTTTTCGAAAGAAAATCAATTATTTTGTCCATTAAAATAACATCAAATTGATCAGAAATACAGTGTAGACGTTGTTAATGTTGTAAATGGCTATTGTAGCTGGAAACGGCTGATTCTCTATGGCATATCTACATAGGCGTACAGAGGCCCATTATCAGCAACCATCAGTCCTGTGTTCCAATGGCACGTTGTGTTTGCTAATCCAAGTTTATCATTTTGAAAGGCTAATTGATCATTAGGAAACCCTTTTGCAATTATGTTAGCACAGCTGAAAGCTGTTGTGCTGATTTAAAGAAGCAATACAACTGGCCTTCTAGAGACTAGTTGAGTATCTGGAGCATCAGCAATTGTGGGTTATATTACAGAATCAAAATGGCCAGAAACAAATAACTTTCTTCTGAAACTCGTCAATCTATTCTTGTTCTGAGAAATGAAGGCTATTCCATGCGAGAAATTGCCAAGAAACTGAAGATCTGATACAACGCTGTGTACTACTCCCTTCGAAGAACAACGCAAACTGGCTCTAGCCAGAATAGAAAGAGGAGTGGGAGGCCCCGGTGCACAACTGAGCAAGAGGACAAATACATTAGAGTGTCTAGTTTGAGAAACAGACGCCTCACAGGTCTTCAACTGGCAGCTTCATTAAATAGTACCCGCAAAACACCAGTCTCAACGTCAACAGTGAAGAGGCGACTCTGGGATGCTGAACGTCTAGGCAGAGTTGCAAAGAAAAAGCCATATCTCAGACTGGCCAATAAAAAGAAAATATTAAGATGGGCAAAATAACACAGACACTGGACAGAGGAAGATTGGAAAAAAGTGTTATGGACAGACGAATCGAAGTTTGAGGTGTTCGGATCACAAAGAAGAACATTTGTGAGACGCAGACCAAATGAAAAGATGCTGGACGAGTGCTTGATGCCATCTGTCAAGCATGGTGGAGGCAATGTGATGGTCTGGGGGTGCTTTGGTTGTGGTAAAGTGGGAGATTTGTACAGGGTAAAAGGGATCTTGAAGAAGGAAGGCTATCACTCCATTTTGCAACGCCATGCCATACCCTGTGGACGGCGCTTGATTGGAACCAATTTCCTCCTACAACAGGACAGTGACCCAAAGCACAGCTCCAAACTATGCAATAACTATGTAAGGAAGAAGCAGTCAGCTGGTATTCTGTCTATAATGGGGTGGCCAGCACAGTCACCGGATCTCAACCCTATTGAGCTGTTGTGGGAGCAGCTTGACCGTATGGTACGTAAGAAGTGCCCATCAAGCCAATCCAACTTGTGGGAGGTGCTTCAGGAAGCATGGGGTGAAATCTCTTCAGATTACCTCAACAAATTGACAACTAGAATGCCAAAGGTCTGCAAGGCTGTAATTGCTGCAAATGGAGGATTATTTGACGAAAGCAAAGTTTGAAGGACACTATTATTATTTCTATTAAAAATCATTATTTCTAATCTTGTCAATGACTACATTTCCTATGCATTTTGCTATATTTCCTATTCAAAGTCATTTAATGTATGTTTTCATGAAAAACAAGGACATTTCTAAGTGACCCCAAACTTTTGAACGGTAGTGTGGGTGTATATATATATATATACAGTACCAGTCAAAAGTTTGGACACACCTACTAATTCCAGTGTTTTTCTTTATTTGTACTATTTTATATTTGAGATTCTTCAAATAGCCACCCTTTGCCTTGACAGCTTTGCATACGCTTGGCATTCTCTCAACCAGCTTCATGAGATAGTTGCCTGGAATGCATTTCAATTAACAGGTGTGCCTTCTTAAAAGTTAATTTGCTGAATTTCTTTCCTTCTTAATGCGTTTGAGCCAATCAGTTGTGTTGTGACAAGGTAGGGGGGGTATACAGAAGATAGCCCTATTTGGTAAAAGACCAAGTCCATATTATGGCAAGAACAGTTTCTTCAAGTGCAGTCGCAAAAAACATCAAGCGCTATGATGAAACTGGCTCTCATGAGGACCACCACAAGAATGGAAGACCCAGAGTTAACTCTGCTACAGAGGGTAAGTTCATTAGAGTTACCAGCCTCAGAAATTGCAGCCCAAATAAATGCTTCCCATAGTTCAAGTAACAGACACATCTCAACCTCAACTGTTCAGAGGGGACTGTGTGAATCAGGCCTTCCTGGTCGAATTGCTGCAAAAAAAACACTACTAAAGGACACCAATAAGAAGAAGAGACTTGCTTGGGCCAAGAAACACGAGCAATGGACATTAGACCTGTGGAAATGTATCCTTTGGTCTGGTGTCCAAATTTGAGACTTTTGGTTCCAACAGCTGTGTCTTTGTGAGACGCAGTGTGGGTGAACGGATGATCTCCGCATGTGTAGGTCCCACCGTAAAGCATGGAGGAGAAGGTGTTATGGTTTGGGGGTGCATTGCTGGTGAAACTGTCTGTGATTTATTTAGAATTCAAGGCACACTTAACCAGCATGGCTACCACAGCATTCTACAGCGATACGCCATCCCATCTGGTTTGGGCTTAGTGGGACTATCATTTGTTTTTCAACAAGACAATGACCCAACACACCTCCAGGCTGTGCAAGGTCTATTTTACCAAGAAGGAGAGTGATGGAGTGCTGCATCAATGACCTGGCCTCCACAATCCCCTGACCTCAACCCAATTGAGATGGTTTGGGATGAGTCGAACCGCAGAGTGAAGGAAAAGCAGCCAACAAGTGCTCAGCATATGTGGGAACTCCTTTAAGACTGTTGGAAAAGCATTCCAGGTGAAGCTGGTTGATAGAATGCCAAGAGTGTGCAAAGCTGTCATCAAGGCAAAGGGTGGCTATTTGAAAAATCTCAAATCTCAAATATATTTAAATTTGTTTAATACTTTTATGGTTACTACATGGTTCCATATGTGTTATTTCATAGTTTTGATGTCTTCACTATTACTCTACAATGTAGAAAATAGCAAAAATAAAGAAAAACCCTTGAATGAGTAGGTGTGTCCAGTGTATATTTGGCCTTGTATTTTAGGTTATTGTCCTGCTGAAAGGTGAATTTGTCTCCCAGTGTCTATTGGAAAGCAGACTGAACAAGGTTTTCCTCTAGGATTTTGCCTGTGCTTAACTCTATTCCATTAATTTTTATCCCAAAAAACTCTTTGGTCTTTGCTGATGACAAGCATACCCATAACATGATGCAGCCACCACCATGCGTGAAAATATGAACAGTGATGTGTTGTGTTGGATTTGCCCCAAATATAATGCTTTGTATTCAGGACATAAAGTTCCTTTCTTTGCCACATTTCTTGCAGTTTTACTTTAGTGCAAACAGCATGCATGTTTTGGAATATTGTTAATCCTGTACAGGCTTCCTTCTTTTCACTCGGTCATTCAGGTTAGTATTGTGGAGTAGCTACAATGTTGTTGATCCATCCTCAGTTTTCTCCTATCACAGCCATTAAACTCTGTACCTGTTTTAAAGTCACCATTGGCCTCATGGTGTAATCCTTGACCGGTTTCCTTCCTCTCCGGCAACTGAGTTAGGAAGGACGCCTGTATCTTTGTAATGACTTGGTGTATTGATACACCATCCAAAGTGTAATAAATAACTTGTCATCATTATTTCATGATCCACTAAATCAAATGCTGCACTGAAATCTAAAAATATTACAAAACTTCCCTGCTACTATTGACAAGAATGATCTGTCAAAGTCAATGGGCTGGGGGAGGTTTACAGATTGGTCTTTGAGATGAGGAAGGGGGTTTTGGTTGTGCTTAGAAACAGTAAATGTATTGATTGAGAGGTGCCATTTCGCCTCAATCTCCCATACACAACAATACATACTGTGTAAGAACTGCTCTCCTAAGACCTTTCACGCCTTCTGCAGCCCCGCAGCCCATTCACTTTGTTGACTGATCTTTCCTCTCAAAAGCAGCTCCCAATGTCCCTCATTGTCCCTAAACAATACACTAGTCTGTCTCTAAACACTTAGGTCCCAATAGGTTGACACCTTTACCAACAAATGTGTGTTGCCCTACGTCCCTTCCACAAAAAGTGTAAAGTGGTAACCCCAAAACCATGCATTTCCAGGAGACGTGCAGTACCAGCAAATCTTCTGCAAGCAGTTAGTGGTAAAGGTCTACAAGCCCTACACCACTTCCGGCAGTCTCATCCAGCTGGCCGTACACTGCAAACGGGACAAGACTATTCACCACAAACACTCTGCTTCCACAGCACACCATTGCCAGTGTACCGAAGCCAGATAAAGGACCATCAAATAAATATGGATATTTTCGATCAATCCTCAAAATGTGTCTGCCTTTATGGATTCACAGAATATATTTATATAAGCTGTACAGGGCTCTGTAGCATCAAACAGATGTTAGATATTCAGATACTGTATATCCAAAGAATGTTTATTTGTCTAAATCTAAAATACAGGGGAGTGTACAATATTTAATCCTAAATCAAAAATAACTGAATATTTAACAATAATATTATATGGTAAAAGTAACATACAAAAAAATACAGTATGAACCAGTGGCAGTCAGTGCCGTTTCAGATGAGGGAGGAAGATCTTTTTTTCATGAGCATGGCCTTATTTCTATTACAGCATATTGGATGAATGTCATTCATATTCCATTCACCCAGTTAAATGTAACAGAGATAGGTTTAGGCCACTACATGATACTCAAATTTTCCCTATACCTGTCATGAGGTTGCTACAACCTACCCTATGAATGAAAGTTTACAACGTAGGTGCACACAGGTCGAGAGACAAATTTGATGTGACAGACAGTGACATTCAATACCGCCTTGCACTCTCTTGCCTGCATCTAGCTGATAGTGGGTGTAATCATTAGTCCAACAGTTGCAAACAAGAGTTTCTATTGGACAAATTCAGGTATGTTTAGCCCCATTTTGTTCTGTTTAAGAAATGTTTTTCAACAGAATCTGAGGAATGAATACCCTGATCACGCGTAAACACATTTCACAGTTTCATAGCAGCCACGTTGTATTCCTTCTCGCATCTACGTTATGCGCTCTCCTCCATTCACATCTTCCCTTCGCTTGTGGACTTCAATGCACAACACATCAGCTGGATGTGACCAGGCAAAAAAAAATATCAAAACCGCTACACACAGCCTACATCGTTGTCACCATATTAGCTAAAGTAACGTCATAGTCAGCATAGCTAATAGAACTAACGCGTTAGTAAACCCGCTACAATCATGCAGTAACGTTACAGTGTACAGTCAGTAAGCAGTTACACCGGCGGGTCCCGGTGGCAATAAATTAGTAATACCAAAAGCTTACCTTGACTTGGAAGAGTTCCAGTGTTGTGTTGGATAGTCATAGCCAGCTAGCTAACATAGCATCCCAATGTTTGAGCAGGGTGTTTCAGTAGGCTAAACTAGCAAGCTGCATTTGCTAGCTAAGTAAGTGAAACTGAAAGTGAAAAAAATTAAGATGAAATCTCTCTATTTCTCTCTTGCTTCTCCTTCATTTAGGAAGAAATTAATTTGTTCAAAACTGTTCAACTATATTCTTTCTCCCTACTAAACACATTTTATGCACTGCAATGCTAGCTAGCTTGTGCTTATGCTTTCAGTACTAGATTCATTCTCTGATCCTTTGACTGGGTGGACAACATGTCAGTTCATGCTGCAAGAGCTCTGATAGGTTGGAGGACGTCCTCCGGAAGTTGTCATAATTACTGTGTAAGTCTATGGAAGGGGGTGAGAACTCAATGTACTCAGAGGAGGACAGAAGCTAGCTGTCCTCCGGCTACACCATGGTGCTACCCTACAGAGTGCTGTTGAGGCTACTGTAGACCTTCTTTGCAAAATAGTGTGTTTTAATCAATTATTTGGTGACGTGATTATATTTAGTATAGTTTTATCAAAAAAGGATAACTTTTAAAACAATTTACATAAAACAAATAAAAAATGAAATTCACTGAGGAGGATGGTCCTCCCCTTCCTCCTCTGAGGAGCCTCCACTGGTATGAACAGTGTAGTACAGTTCAGTGTGTCTCAGGTGTAGAGAACTGTCGCTACTGATTGTTACAACAGATAATGTGATTTAACCAAAGATTTGTGGTATTAATTACTGGGATTTACAGGATAGGTACTGTTTGGTGTAGCACAGATAATTTTTGACCACCCCACAACAGTTGTAGTCTTTCAGAGACTGGAAAAAAATTTGTCAGCTTGTATATTTAGCAATGAATCTGCTGATATGAACATCGCTGAAAGACATCCAATGGCTCTATCGAACAAGGACAACCATATCTACACGCACAAAAACGTATAGTGCGATCAGTATCAAATACAGTCTTTGCAAAATGCCACAAAGCAGGACAACATTTAGAGATGCCTTGGACATTATGAAAACAAGGCCAGATTCCCAGAGGGTGAAATTCCCCTTTAATTTATTTGTAAACATTTCTCAAAACATAATTACACTTTGACATTATGGGGTATTGTGTGTAGGCCAGTGAAACTAAATCTCAATTTAATCCATTTTAAATTCAGGCTGTAACACAACAAAATGTGGAAAAGGTAAGGGGTGTGAATACTTTCTGAAGGTACTGTATATGTACATGTCTACCTCAATTATCTCGGACCCCTGTACATCGACTCGGTACTGGTACCCTGTGTATATAGCCAAGTTATCGTTAGTCATTGTGCATTTATTCCTCGTGTTATAATTGTTTTCTATAATTTTTCAATTTTTCTCTATGTATTGTTGGAAAGGGCCCGTAAGTAAGCATTTCACTGTTAGTCTACACCTGTTGTTTATGAAGCATGTTACAAATACAATTTGATTTGATTGATTTGATAGTACGCTCCATGAATGGTGGTGCAATTATCACAAGCTTGACTGCACAAATGTAATTAGCTGACAAGATTGTGCTAATGCAATGAGGCCAGTTAACCAGTCAAGGCGTTCAAGAGGGACAAATAGTTGCATGAACATGATTCTCCAGTCCAGCCTGACCCGCTCTGGGAGGGCTATGTTGTCACACAGTTTCATAGTCCAGCAGTTAGGAGAAACACACCATCCTCGTCACATTGCGAACATTACAAACATCTGGCAATGGAAAAAACTGTACAAAATCTAAACACATCAGTCTGGAACCACACCACCACATGGAGTAAAAAACAGGTCCTTGTGTTTCAAACTAAAATTTTGATTTTACATGAGAGGACGGATATGCAATTCTGACATTAAGCAGAAGCCCACAATAAACAAAATACATTGTTCTGTGTCTCAGACCCACCAACTACTAGTGTTCAATTACCGACACACAGTAGAGAAGAGTGGGCACACATAAACAAGTATACAAAGCTACCTCTGCTTTGACAGTATGGTCCATTACACGTTGCCAAGATGAAATTAGTCATGGTCTTGTCCTCAGTGAATCAAGGCACTATGTAGATCCACAACACATTCATATCAGTGAGCCTTGACTTGGGTTGTGTCCCAAATGGCATCGTATTCCCTATATAGTGCACTACTTTTGACCAGGGCCCATAAGGCTCTGGTCAAAAGTAGTGCACTACAGTGAATAGGGTGCCATTTGGGCCGCACCCTTGATGTACTGGGCACCCATAGAAATAGAGCAGATGAAATGGCACTCTAAAATAACCTGCAGATCAAGTGTTCATCTTTGTGCGACATATGCACTTTCTACATCTTCCAGGTGATCTGTGCATGCAATTCAATACCGTGTCCAATCAAAAACACATATTTTGACCAATGGTTAAAACAATATGTTAATTGTGTAGATACTCCTCTTAGGAAAACCAATGGTCCATCCCTCATGTCTCTATCATAATCTGTTCAAATGTTATTGGAGTTTTTACCGTTGTAAATTGGCCAGAATTAGGGTGAATAATTCAATGGAGGCCAGAGAAAAAAAATCATTAAAATAGCATTGCGTCAGCTAGGCTGTATGCAGTGCGAGAACTGTGGCTAACTGACAGGCTCACCGTTGAACTCGTCATCTTTCTTCTCGAATCCGGAGGACATAAAACAATATAGAGGTAAGATAGATATTGATTTTGAGACATGACATGTAGTATTTTCATATTTTAGTATACGCTTTTCATATTACTGCGAAGGGACATAATTGCAAACAGGAATTAAATCAGCTATTACATATGCATTATTCCAAACCACAGCTATAAGGGGAAGATAAATAATTCCACAAATGCAATGAACCACTGAGAAATTGGCACATTAACACGTATAGGATGAAGGAATGAAAGGAGGAGAAAGAGAGCAACAGAATAAACAGAGTGAAAATATTAACAGAGAAAAAATAAAAAGGGGAAAGGAGTGGGGAGGAGGAGGAGGAAGGAGGAGGAGGAGGAGGACTTAATCGTCTATGATTATTTGAAATGTCACTAAAAGGCCACCATTAATGTAACAAGGGAAATAAAAACATTTGTGACCTTGTCCTATGTGTGTAAACGCTGTGTTATTACCATCTGTAAATGTCTTATAAACTCATTACCAAGGGGACAAAGAGGATAATTTTATTCCATATGAACACCAGATGGAACAAGGAACATGGAAGGCTTCCTTTACTTTGTCTTTGTATTTCTAATAAATTCTCTACAGAAATGTCACAACTTCAGCCGAGGCTGCCTCTCCTCCTTGTTCGGGCAGGATTTCGGCATTCATCGTCACCGGCTTACTAGCTGCTGCCGATCCATTTATCATCACTCCACTTGTCTTGTCTAATTAATCACACACACCTGGTCCTTATCCCCAATTAGTCATTGTATAAGTGTTCCCTCTGCTTCCTTGTCTGTGTGGGTGATTGTTTGTTGTGAGCTGTGTGTAGCTCGGTTGAGCTACCCTTACCTTGTTGTTGCCAAGGTAGTATTTTCCCCTGTGCCTGAGTTTTGTTGTCGCATGCTTGCGCAACTGTTTATCGACGGAATAAACTCTTTGGATGCTTATTACTCTCATGCGCCTGACTCCTTCTATCACACGCATCACAAGAAAATCCATTGAGCAAAACCCAGCTAAACTCAAGGATACTAGCTAGACTCTAGGGTGCAACCCAAATGCCACTCTATTCCCTATATAGTGCATTATTTTTGACCAGGGCCCATAGCGCTTTGGTCAAAAGTAGTGCACTATATAGGGGATAGGGTGGCATTTGGTACGCACACTAGCTGCTAGAGCAACCTTCCCAGCCAGCCTCTGAAGAACCCAATAACACAATGTGCCCTTTTTCAGCGATCATTAGGTTGTCAAATTTTATTACACTCAAGCACCCGAAGGCCGGTCAATTTGCTGTGACCATTACCTGTACTGGTTAAGTGTTTGTTTAATGGTACACCTGAGGACTGTGTGTGACATATGAGATAGAATACAGATGGAAGGCCTGTGGTGCTTGGCAATGGCATCCTTCATTCAACACAACTCATGCGTCTCCTCAGTCCTTGCTCCGGCAGATCACATCTCCTCCGCTCTCTCTCTCTTCCGACTTCCTCTGGTTCTGCTTTGTCATAATCCCAAGTCTCCTCAGGGACATCCATCCCATATTAAAAGTGGAAATGTATCCGCTTCCATTGTAATTAGAAAACCACTGGAGGCGCAGGCGCTTGATCTCGGCTGGATCTGAGCTCCTCTCATTATTTACTTGCCTTGCTCATCCAAGGGGACAGAGAGAGAGGCAGAGCTATCGGTTCTGTTTTTCATCCACTTAAAAAAAAAAAGTATTTGCATGTAATTTGCTTAAAAACACAATTGCTGGGAAGGGGGGGGGGGGGGTAGGATATGAGGCAACGAAAGTGCATGTTTTAAATGAAAGGCCATGAGAAAATACACAAACCTTGAAGGACGGAGGGATGGAGGCATGCTTTGTTTGCTAGGATCTGTCTGGCATAAACAGTTCTAGGCGTTGCGAAACCTCCAATGGGTCCAAAGTAGTGACTTGTCTTGTAGATGTTGAATGGCGGGGGAGAAATTGCTTTCTTCAGGAACAAACAATGAACAACCGCTAAGAAAACATCCGGCCTGGTTTCCCGTAAAAACAGCCCAGTAAAAGTGTGTGTCTGCGTGGTGTGGGAGTTGGGTCGAGGACAAGGCAGCCTTTGATGTATCCAGGTCTCAGATGGAACTGAAACAGGTTAGCGGGAGACTGAGATCCACCAACAGGGTGTGTCCAAGCATCCTACACAAACACTGAGGTCCACATGACGACCAGATGAGTCTAGGGTGCGTCAGTTTCTTTGTGAATCAGGTCCAGAATTGCATATACCAGATTCAGACGCAGACAGTCACCACCTCTAGCCAGGTTCCAGAACTGTTTGTGCTGTCTTGCCAACTTCTTTGGTTATTGTCGGCAACACAGAACAAACAGATCTGGGACCAGGCTAAATGACCCCTGCTCTAGTCAATAGGAGACATTCCTCAGGGACATGGCTGAGGACCATGCTGTACCAAAGCTATGTCACTCAGCACATGACCACAACTGACATGACCACAACCACAACTGTAACCAAAACCATTACTTGTTTCATTCATTCACTAAAGGAATGTTCATTGTTTATAGACGGGCTTGCTGACAACGTCACGGAAATGATGAGCGTGCATCATTTGTTATGATTCTGAACAGTCAGATAGCTAGTTGTATCTTTTTCTTGATGCCATGTGTTGTTTTGAGGTGTTTTGACTTATTTCATGTCAATGCTAATATGGCTCAAATTCGCTAGCTAGCTAACCAACAACAGTAATGATGTATTTGGGAGTGCTCATTGTGCTACAGTCATAGTGTGCAGCAGCATGTGTTGTTATTGTTAACACAATGAACTAAATCTAAGGTTCATTGAACCAGCATCTTATCAACACAGGGGTAACATCAGAGAATGGTATGCAACACGAAACAAAATGGAGACTGATGGTTATCACCTACTATGCTACAGTATGTTCAATCAGTCCTTCACTATTCACACGCAAGTACTTCAGGGGGGTCTCTCCATGTTGGTGAATACAGGGGATCTGAGAGACGCATGGAAGGTGAGGGGGGTTTCAGAATGTTTGATCGCTTTGGTGGGATTATCCACATGTGTTGCCCACTACACACTGTATGTCAGTGTGCAAACAGATAAACATTCATTTCCCATTGAAGCTACAATTCAGAGCTGTAGAGGGAGGGAGGTAAAGGGAGGGGAGAGAGTAGAAAGTAAAGAGAAGGAGAGTGAGTGGCAAGAGACTGAGAGATGGAGAAAGCGGAAGAGAGTGTGGAGAGGTGGAGAGAGGGAAGGGGAGACGTGAGTAAGAGAGAGAGGGCGATGGAGAGTGCAGAGAGAGGGCGATGGAGAGTGCAGAGAGAGGGAGATGGAGAGAGCAGAGAGAGGGCGATGGAGAGTGCAGAGAGAGGGCGATGGAGAGTGCAGAGAGAGGGCGATGGAGAGTGCAGAGAGAGGGCGATGGAGAATGCAGAGAGAGGGCAATGGAGAGTGCAGAGAGAGGCGATGGAGAGTGCAGAGAGAGGGAGATGGAGAGAGCAAAGAGAGGGAGATGGAGAGAGCAGAGAGAGGCGATGGAGAGTGCAGAGAGAGGGCGATGGAGAGTGCAGAGAGAGGCGATGGAGAGTGCAGAGAGAGGGAGATGGAGAGAGCAAAGAGAGGGAGATGGAGAGAGCAGAGAGAGGCGATGGAGTGTGCAGAGAGAGGGCGATGGAGAGTGCAGAGAGAGGCGATGGAGAGTGCAGAGAGAGGGAGATGGAGAGAGCAAAGAGAGGGAGATGGAGAGAGCAGAGAGAGGCGATGGAGAGAGCAGAGAGAGGCGATGGAGAGTGCAGAGAGAGGGCGATGGAGAGTGCAGACAGAGGGCGATGGAGAGTGCAGAGAGAGGGCGATGGAGAGTGCAGAGAGAGGGCGATGGAGAGTGCAAAGAGAGGGCGATGGAGAGAGCAGAGAGAGCAGAGAGAGGGCGATGGAGAGTGCAGAGAGAGGGCGATGGAGAGTGCAGAGAGAGCATAGCTGTGCAGTACGTGTTTGAGAGTACTCACTGCTGGCTGTCCCTGGCAGTAGGCGTAGCTGGCGTGGTGATGGGGGTGGGCCGGGTAGTGCAGGCTGGCGCGGGGGTAGGAGACGGGGTGGCCACTCCAAGCCCCCTGAACACTGCTGGTCCATTGGGAGCTGAAGCTTGCTGGGCTCATGGCTGTCTTACTGCTGTGGTATCCTCTCACCGCTGCACTTGGCTGAGGGAGGAGAGGGGGATAAATGTTAATATAAGAATATAATATAAGAATATAAGAATATAATATAATATATGTCATTTAGCAGACGCTTTTATCCAAAGGGAGTTACAATGGCGTGTGCATACATTTTCTTTTGGGTGGCCCCAGCGGGAATTAAACCCACAATCATGGCGTTGCAAGCATCATGATCTACCAACTGAGCCTCACAGGGCCAATGCATCACTACAAGTTGGCCTCTCTCTACATGCAAGCCCTCACAACCGGGAGCCCACACAGTTACCTGAAACTATCGCAGAAGGGGGGAGGAGTGGGCTGTTAATGAAATATCTCCATTCCGGGGATTCTGGAATGTTCCCACTTTCTATTTTCTCGCTCCCATTCGCTGCTGAGCAGCTGTTGACAAACACCCCTCCCAACCCACCAGTCACGGTCTAGATGTGTTCTTGCAAGAAATGTGCCGATGGGTTTGATAAGATGCTTGGATTAGAATCTGGCAGCGTGCAGCCCGTTTGGCATGATGTGTGGGTATTAGCAGGGCACAGGAGCCACTGCGGTAAAACTTGCTGACAGACAAAGCTTACACTGCTCTAAGAGGGATGCCTGTAGCCTGCTATGACTACTGGAGCAAGGAGAACTCTAGAACTACAGAGGCTGGTATTTGACTTACACACTGAAAGAGATGGAATGACAAAAGGAGAGATGGAAAGAGTGATAAAGAAAATAAAAGACTGACAGAGAACAATATCTGTGAATTATGATGACGTCCCACAACTTTTTAATCAATTTACTACAGGCATTTTATCCAAATTCCACTCTGCTGTCGTGTCTACATATTATGTTTATGACAGAGGGAATTGTTATTTGTGAAATATGAGGATAAAATATGAAGAGCCATCTGTGAGGCATGCGAAGTAAAGCCACCTTAGATGAACTGCAGCTATACATCACGACCAAACATTAACAGTCTTGTTTATGCGTATGTTAGATTTTCACAGGGGTCAGGGGTCGCCTCACTTGGGGGAGACTCTAGAGAGAGCGATGGATGCAATCTGGCCACACAGCTGTGCTCCCAAATCCCTCTAGTTCGCTGGATCGCAGAGGAATCCGGTGGGAAAAAGGTCAGAGTTCGCCTTAATAAATAGGATCCAAAGCGACAGGTTTACGGTGTGCGCTAATAAAAGGCAGGTGGAGCCGGTTCCCCCCGAAAGCAGGATAAATGCATTTCTACTGTGTCGGTCTATGAAGTGGCCTTATGGCTTTATGAAAACACATAGAAATGCTGTAGAGGGGGTGTTCGTATAATGAGTCAATACTAGTTATGTGTGGGCAGGAGATTGAACACACATTTATTGCTGCAGTGAAGTATGCATCAATGGCGAGAACTAAAGTGCAGTATCCAGAGCAGCCATGACTATTATACAGCCATTCCAACAGCCATAATCAGAAGAGTAGCATTAAGAGCAGCCCAAAGCTTTCATACATTAATCGCAATGGCCGACACTTTAAGGGCAGTATTCACTAGTTCGTAGAGTTTAAGTGCCGCCTACAGCTAAGCAAGGGCTTATAAATGAGGACTATTGAGGCAGAGTTCATGCAGAGGCATATTGAGGCAGAGCTCATGTTCCCATGCAGAGGTATTTGTCCAGGCCAAAAACTCTCTGGGGAGAGATATGTTTTATATATACTGAACAAAAATATAAACGCAACATGTAAAATGTTGGTCCCATGTTTCATGAGCTGAAATAAAAGATCCCAGAAATGTTCCATACGCACAGAAAACGTATTTCTCTCAAATTTTGTGCACAAATTTGTTTACATCCCTGTTAGTGAGCACTTCTCCTATGCCAAGATAATCCATCCACCTGACAGGTGTGGCATATCAAGAAGCTGATTAAACAGCATGATCATTACACAGGTACACTTTGTGCTGGGGACAATAAAAGGCCACTCTAAATGTGCAGTTTTGTCACACAACACAATGCCACAAATGTCTCAAGTTTTGAGGGAGCGTGCACTTGGCATGCTGACTGCAGGAATGTCCACCAGAGCTGTTGCCAGAGAATGTAATGTTCATTTCTCTACCATAAGCCACCTCCAACGTCGTTTTAGAGAATTTGGCAGTACGTCCAACCGGCCTCACAACCGCAGACCACCTGGACCTCCACATCAAGCTTCTTCACCATCGTCTGAGACCAGCCACTTGGACAGCTGATGAAACTAAGGAGTGTTTCTGTCTGTAATAAAGCCCTTTTGTGGGGAAAAACTAATTCTGATTGGCTGGGCCTGGCTCCCAAGTGAGTGGGCCTATGCCCTCCCATGCCCACCCATGGCTGCACCCCTGCCCAGTCATTTGAAATCCATAGATTAGGGCCTAATTCATTCATTTTAATTGACTGATTTCCTTATATGAACTGCAACTCAGTAAAATCTTTGAAATTGTTGCATGTTGTGTTTCTATTTTTGTTCAGTCAAAAGTTTGGACACACCTACTCATTGAAGGATTTCTCTTTATTTTGACTATTTTCTACACTTTTGACTGATACTGTATGTTTTATACACATCAGTTATACAAGACTACAGAGTCATTGACATGCGGCTAAAGTTCCTAGAGGCACAGAGATATTCAGCCACATCATATGGGGAAGGGGGCTGTTTCTTAAACACGAAGGGGAGATCTGAGGGTCTTGACACTCCTAGACTGGAATGTGTGTTTATTCCCCAGAATCTGGCTTCGTGTCACAGGCTTTCAGCAGCTCGTCAGAGCCTTACACGCTGCTCATATTTCTCAATTTTATATAAGGGCCAATCGGCTCAGATTACACAAGTCTTTTCCTGTTTTGATGGGCATGTTTTACATGCGGATGAACAGATGTGCATGCACTCAGATATGTAAACGTGCACCTTATAGATTGATAAAAATCCATCTTGAGGCATTCAAGCCTCTTTAAACTTTAAACACAATACCTCCACTGTAAGCTACTTCATGCCATCTCAAACAATACAATAGAAGGTCTATAAATGGAGCTTGGATTAATATTTATTCCAGAAAGTCCCCCTTTATATCATAATGTGTTCCACAAACAGAGGAATGTGTGTTATCTTCTTGGTACAAGATATTTATTCAGTCTGAGGGAAAATAACAATGTAATGATTCATATTCAACCTACTGGGGGTGTTATCTCTACCATTTGTTCCAACCAAAATACAAGTCCCATAAGTTAGGGGGGATAAATGCCTCACCTTCAATGATGAGGAAGCGAGTAGAGGTCGCTACTACATTAATACATTTAGGAGGAGTTAATGAACCAGAGAACCAAATGGCACCCTATTCCCTTTAGGGCTTTAGCCCGTAGCGCTCTGGTCAAAAGTAATGCATTATAGAGTATAGGGTACCATTTGGGACGCATCCAGTGTCTCTCAGGCTACCATTTAGTTTTTTTCCCACCATCTCTTCCCCTCAGTGAAACTGTGTGAGGAAGGAAGGGCGCCCCAGGACAGACATATGGAATACAGAGCTCATTTGTCCTCCCTCTTACATGAAAAATGCCCCTTTATGTATTATGTAGTTGATAGGCCTATGGACTATAAAAGTACCAAATGTATTTTGAGAGTAGTGGGAGTCCACTGAAGACAGTAATCAGCTTTCAAGGTGAAAATAAACTCCAGAACTACTTTTGGGTTAATCTCAATAAACTCCTGAACTTTTGGGTTAATCTCAATAAACTCCAGAACTTTTGGGTTAATCTCAATAAACTACAGAACTTTTGGGTTAATCTCACCATGTGGTTCCCCCTCAGAAGAATACGATCTGACAAAACGATTCCTTGCGTTCCAGGAAATATATGGGACCATGAAATCCCCGACACAAACCGAAAACAGTGGTGTGAAAACCAACTACAGCCAATCACAGACACGTCCGATTGCTTTTGTATTGGGGTGATTTAACAGAAATACACCTCTGTGAAATCCTCCAGTTGTACGGTATCCCTGTGCAATATCGACCTTCTCTTGTGTGTTTTGGAGTGGGGTTTGTGACTTCCCGAACACAGTCAGATCGCAGACAGCGATGCCCGAGCTAAGCTTCCTGTTGGCCTTGCTTTGCTTTGTCTAAGCCCTCCATCGAAGGAGCAGGGTCCAACCTTAAAGGATTGTTCCTTCCCCTTCTCCATTGTGCTGTCTCCTGTACAGTCGAGACCAAGACAACGGT